>NW_020539724.1:5945299-6027751 GCF_003426905.1 Ctenocephalides felis | reverse complement strand
ATTTTTATTATTCGCTTTTCCATCTGGATTTTCAGCTCGTTTCTTTTCCTTTACTATTGCACGTGTAAGCCTCTTCTCGACGCGTTTGCTCGCAATTGCGCAATTATAAGTGACGTCTTCATTTTCTGTAATTGTGCCAATTACATAAATAAATTATAGAAAACATAGCGGCGCGCTTTTGTTCGCTTCAAGCTCAGGCGAAGAGATCTTGAGAGGGACTTAGGAGTCCAGGGAACACCTAGATTACGGAATGAAAGGCTGGAGGTGTAAGAAAAATATAAACTACTTTGAAACGTGTTATATTTAATTATTTTTTATATATAGTAGTACCTATATAAAAATGAAATCCATTTTCCTTTGGATATGTAGATCCAAAATCTCTTTTCTACGCAGCTAACGTATCGCGATTGCTTTGGAAAAAAGTTCAAAATTTCCAAATTATTTGAAAGTATAAAAAAAAACAAATTTTTCAAAAATGACAATTTTTTTCAAAATTTTTAAAAATCATAAAGATCGATTTTTTACAGAGTTCTTAAAGAAAATTGAATCATTTTTAAAAAAAATAATTTTTGGTATGGGTTGTTCCAGCAATTTGCCTTAAGGTTTGATGCCGCTACTAATTAAATATGTGATCACTTCTAATTAAATTCAATACAAAAAATGTAGATTATTGGGTTGCCTTAAAACGAGCTTAAAAGAAGATTGAGCTTAAAAGTTCATTTAAGCTTAAAAGTTTTGATCCAAAAATAATTCTGTTAAAAAATGAGTTTTTTTTTATTTCTATCTAAATATCAAAGATCGATTTTTACAGAGTTCTAAAAGAAAATTGAATCATTTTTAAAAAAATTAATTTTTGGTACGGGTTGTTCCAGCAATTTGCCTTAAGGCATGATGCCACCACTAATTAAATATTTGATCACTTCTAAATAAATTCAAGTACATAATAAAAATCTACAAAAAATGATTGTTGGTTGATTGCTTAAAAGGATTGAGCTTAAAATTCGAGCTTAAAGTTCATTGAGCTTAAAAGTTCATTTGAGCTTAAAACTTCATTTGAGCTTAAATTTTTGATCCAAAAATAATTCTGTTGAAAAATTAAAGTTCATTTTTATTATCATGTTTATGATCTCCAGTTAGCAACATAGTAAGCTTTTGTATTTAATTTTTGGTTAAACTTTTTGTAACTTTAATTGCAAGTTTTTGCAAAAACGTATTACTAGCAATATAAATAATCATGCTAATGCAGAAGTTATCAAATTGTTACCCCTTATCATGTTAAAAAGTAAGATGATTTTATAAATGAGTAATTATATAGAATATAAAGTGTTGAAAGCTGCACGTTCAGACAGGAATAAGAACTTGATAATGTATTTTTTCGAAATTAAGAACCAAAGAAACTTAATTACAGGGAAGATTACTAAATTATGGAAATATAGGATTTAAAGAACTACAAAATATGCAGCTCATATTTATCGAAACAAACATCAGTTTTAACGTATAAAATTTGCTTCAAATTATATAGAACAGAGCTTTTTTTTAAAGCACAGTACTTTTTCGTTTGTAGTTATTTACTCGTATGTAGAATAGATTATTGACAAATTAAGGACATTTTAACAAAAGTTAAAATATCAAGTGCTTATTAAATTTTGATAAAAGTTTGTAAGAGGTTTGATTCTTACCTGTGATGATTTTAAGCTCAAAAGCTCTTAGTACTATTTTTCGGTTTTGCGCTCTGAGTTCAGTACGACTAATCAGTAAAATATCAATTGTGTTTATAATATGAATCATGTCTAAATTTAAACTAAACTTCTCTTAGCTAATTCTGATAAGTTAGCATTGGCGATATCAAATCCGGTGTTTGTACGTGCCATGTTCAACGTAGCAATTTTGTTTGAATATCACGCACTCTACTTCTATATTGGAAGAATCCAAATGACAAAACGTGAGATGACGCACAAAAATGTCACGGAGAATAAATGAGATTTTTAAAATATAAATATTCAAACTTATTTAAATTAAACTCATATTTAAAATACAGAACGATAGATCGATATCGATACCAACATGCAATTTAAGTATTAACATAAATATTACATTTACCTTTTCCCTACGATCATTGACCTCCGTAACTTCGAACATTGTATTAAAGTTAATTTTTATCAAGTGCGATTCTTATCGCGGCTTCTTGCAAATTATTAACCGTTTGAAATCATTCATTTTGAAATTACTCGGCGACAATCAAAGTGTCAAGTGGCTCAAGTAAAAGAAGAGGAAGTACACCATTAACACTTCACTCACGAAAATTATATAAAATCACTTGATGCAATTATCTAGATGTGGGGAAATTATAATACGAATTTGTGATCTTGTATTAATAATGCATAAGGTTAAAATATTCAACAACTCATATATTGTGATACTATTAAACTAAGTTATGATAAGTTAAAATATTATAAATATTTTAGGTATTATTTATATTTTTTTATTTATTTTACTATAAAATAGCTATTATACTCTGCCCAGTCAAACGTGACATATTGCACTTGAGTCCATCATCATGACACATCGCTTATAATCGCAAATGACATTTGAATGAAATTGCTACTAAAAAAAGTTAACAGTAAAACAATTACATTTGCATGCTCTGTTTAACAATATTAGCAGATTTTAATTCGCTTATTTCTCTCAAAGGTTAAATTAAATAAATGCTCAGGACACTCATACATATTAAAATAAAGTGAATTGTTTCTTGTGCCCGAAACATCTTCTTTCAAGATAGATAACGAAATGAAAAAAAATCTTATATATATATATATATATATATATATATATATATGTATATATATATATATCACAAGGATCATAGGCCTTCCTACGATCGAGTACAAAATCTCATTATTCTATCTTATTGCACATCAATCTTCCAGGAAAAGCGTGCAGATTATTTTTTGCGAAATTTTATAATGCACCCGTTTTCAAGAGATCATGATTTGTATTTCTCATTGTATTGTTTCTACTTCAATCAATTCCAACAGTTATTTCAATTTGCATTTTATAAGCGGCGTATAAGCAAAGTGTAATGTTAAAATTATATTATGAATCATTATGTTTATAACACGTAATTTATTGAGTTAATTGTATTTTTGATTTATCGACAGCTGCTTGTAAATTAGATGTGAAAATTGAGATTGTTATCTGAAGTATGCAAAAAGTGTTGTGTACCGGGAAGTAGGGATTGGGATCTAACAAGGTGTGATATCGGAAATCAAAACATATAATTATATTATATATATATATATATATATATATATTAAGATGTTCCCAGGCCTTAATGAGCCAAAAATTTAGAAAACAAATTATCTTACGTTGTTCGGAAATTATGAGCTTTCAAGTGCAACCTAGAGCTTTGGTGGAATTTTGCCAATTTTTCGGTTATTTTGCCTAATTTTGTTCATTTCAATTATGGTACCGTAATCGTGAATAACATTTCTATGAACACAGTAAAAATAATTAAAGAATTGCCTAAGTTTTCAAAAATTAGATTGTCTGTTGAACTATGAAATTGAATTTTCAAAAAGTCTTCATACTTAGGTTAAACCATGTGCATCACAACATCTTTATAACATAAAGTTCTGATTATTGTTCAAATATAAGAAATGAAGACAGTATAATTAGGAGGCTATGCACAATCTTCTAAAATTGGAATGCATCAAATTTGTCTTGTAAAGACTTTATATCTTCCTGTTCTATTACTTAAGTAATATATTATTTATTATTAAACGCATCATAATTTATTTAATTTCAATAATCAATAAATCAAAATTACTCGAGAAATGATTAAAAGCCAAAGATTATTTCTAATACCGTGAACACGGCATAAATTTTTGAAGCAAGCAATAAATATAAAGAATAAAGGCTTCAATTATAACCCCGCGCGTCGTCATTACTAGAAAAAGTCCGTCTCGCGTTGAACCTGGTAATAAATTACGAGCGATAATGTCATATTCGAAACCGTTTTATAAATAATAGTTTAAGTTATCGCTAATCAGAATTTTTATGTCCAATAAACGCACATAAAACTGCTACTAACTACAACATAACTCTGCGTCCGTGCGAACGGACTTGGCGCATCGAGTCGATCGTAAAACGCGAGAAATGCTTAAAAGGAAGCGCTATCTGGCATAACATAGCTCCTTCATAAAAATATCATCATTGCAATTAACTTGTAAATTGAAATATTCAAAAGATCAACGCCACGTAGGTGTCTTCGCCTCTTTTGCTCGGGCCGGTCTCCAGTCGCGTTTTGTAATTATTTTAGCTTCATTTAAATATAAGAGAGTTTTATTAGGCATAATAATAATATGCAATTACCACACACAAGCTGCTCTTGCACAAAGGTGTGCACGGAGAAAATTCATCTACTGGTAATAAGATGATCTCGTATTAAATACTAATAATATGTTTCAGCGTCTTAATTGGTCATTGTGTTCGGGCAGTTTTCATGTATGTGGTTTTCTACCGTCTTGCGGCACGCAATCGCGGGATGTTGACGTGCGGGCTCTTTATTATTACACATTTTGAATTAGGACGAGAGCTGAAAATTAAAATTACAATATATAGAACAATACTCATAATAAATAAACTTTTCTTCTTTTATCTTATATTTGATATTTACATTCATATATCACTGTACAGTATACACTGTTTTCCATAAGCCGTTAAGTTGTACATCTCTTAATCTAGTCTTCATAGAAGACAACTCACAATTTAAATATATATTGGGATTTACTATCTGAATTCATTGCATTTTTTCACCTCACAAAGCAATCATCCAGTGGCTGACATTCCTTCTGATGAGATTATATTAAATAATTTTATCAGTGATGTGATTATATGTAGCAGTAATTCCTTAAATTACTATTCCCACTTGATATCATTTTGACAACTATCCATTAGGAAGCACTACTGCTGGATATCAATTTTTAAGATTACACAAAACAGCTTATCTCAGAGTAAACTCAAGATGTTTTAAATATATGTGGATAAGTAACTTCTAACGGCATTAAAGTAATTAAAATTAAAATAAAGAATTAAAAGTAAGAGCTCAAGCGCCAGCACCGATTTTTTTATATTATTAATCTGTAAACGTGTATTTTTACATAATTATTTGTGTATGTTATTTACATAGAAAATATAAAATTATAAAATTATTGAATAAATAAAAAAATTAATAAGGCTAATAAAATATAAATACATACCAGTTCGTTTTTTATATGTATAGATAAAATCACTATTTTTGATTCATATTGCGATTAGGTAAAACCTTTGTCTTTGATGAAGGATCTATAATAGAAATTGATTTAACCAAATCAAATCAATTTTATTTACATTTTTTTTAATTATTAAATTTTTTTTTACGCTCAGAACTCTCCACCGTATTCATAATACTTTGCCTCAAATACGAGTCAAATTTGATTTTGTTCCAAATTGTATGAAAAGCTATATTAGCTCTGTGTCTACATCAGTATCCTTTCTTTATATCTTCATATGCAAATGTGTGCATATCCATTGATAAAAATCTTTTTTATTATTATATCGCGTTACGTTTACTGTTCCGATAATAAGGCCATAAAGTTCCTCGGCTACTTTGTAAAAGATGATTTAAAAAAAATATATTTTTTTATTTATTCAATTACTATTTATCATTTTTGTATAGTTTGTTGAAAAAATAAACCAAATATATATATATATATATATATATATATATATATATATGTATATATATAATATAATTTTGGAATATAATTAAAACCATCATCAGAAAAATAAGTTTCATTTTAGGCATAGTATTCTATAGTAATAGATAACTATAACTAGTTCAGCAGATGACTTCTCATATTTCATAAAATATAATTTATATATTTGTGCTTAAGATCACATATACTTCGCAAAGCTTTAGTTATTTATAATTGAGTGTATTTAGTTTGATCTTTGGTGAGGATCACTATCATTAATTTGATATTAAACGGACTGGAAATTATAAATATTCCATTACCATAAGAAATGCGAATAAAACAACGATTTAGTTTATGATATATATTGATCTTCATTCTACAGCTTTCTTCTATTGTTACTTTTGCTAATCTCTCAGTTATTATATAGGTATTTACATTCATACATTCATACATTCATACCTGAAAAAGCCCTGGTCAAATCTTGACCAACCTCATTGGCTGAAAATTTGTCGGAACTTTAAAATATTACAAAGGGTCAAATTCGATGAAAACTTGATTGTAGTTCACTTTTGCTAAAAAGGCTATAATATTTCTTCTTTAAAATTATCTGAATAAGATCACACACACACTGTCAAGTAGTTAATTATAATAACAACTATTTTAATTAAGAGTAAATATTTAAATAAATTTTGCCAAACTTATATACATTGGCAAGACATATATCAATCATCAAACCTTGTCATCCATCCACCTCTGTTTCCTTTACCCATATTGAATTTCCTCTCCAGACCTCTTGTCTGTTGCCAGTGCTATTAAATAAACATGACACGGTGAATTTCACCTCGTCGGCCGGTCGTGTCGTTTACGCCCACGAGTGCCAAAAATTCGCGAATCGTTTAACTCGGCTGACAGTGCGATAATTGAGGAAGCGCAGCAACAACCATTATTAAGTTAATTACATTTTATTCAACACTATATCAGGCCACTGTCTAAGACATGATTTTAAATTCGATTCGTATGCAAGAAACATATTTGAAATTATTTATGTACAAATTTAATGCTCCTCAGACTAATAATGAAAAGTTGAATTATTGGAAATGATTAGAAATGCATAGATGTAATATTATGTATTTGAATAGTAAAATGTTTTAAGTTGAACAAGGAGACGAACCTGGAAGTTATAACGGCAAATGCATGTTAATATGCTATAACAAGGAAAATAGTCACGTTTGAGTTTTAATGGATTCGCATGTTTATTAACTGTCGCTTTGTTTCTAATCTTTATAAGGAATACGGAAAAGTAAGTAGCTTAACTTGCAAACATTTACATGGAAAAATAAAATAGAATTAAAGTCTAATATTGGTTAATCTGATTATTTTCAACGTCAAATAAATTAAACAATTAAATTGTGTTTCATTTAGAGAAATATTCTGAGCAATTGTTTAATGTAATTAAGGTCCTTATCTTATAAATATATAAATCTTTTGTACGTATGTTGTTACCTAAACGGCTACTCAAATTGTGATAAATCATTTTACAGTAAAAATTTAGCAATAACGCAGAAAAAAGAGGAAAAAATGCCAAAAACATCTTATCATGGCTTGACAGATGAGATGAGAACTCTAGATCAACTCACCTAAAATTCGAACTTAAATAATGATGTACTTTACGTTACGTAGTTATAGAATTTATTAAAACGATAATTCAGGTTATTGGATTATAATTTAACCCTTGTAGCTGTGGACTGTATTAAACACTGATTTGTTTGTATATTATGTATTTGTTGCAGTTCTAATTACAATCACTGATTTGTTACTAAGTTATAATGAAAGAAGATATTTATTTTTATTAGTTATTTACATGTTGTTAAGCGAACTTTAATTTTAGAAAAGAACAACTAGTTCAATTAAAACACTCCGCTACCCCCTCTACCAGGGGTAGCAACCATTCCGTGTAAAGCTTAATGCCCTGAAGTTTGTCACCTTCATGGCCAATATAACAAAACGAAAAGACGTCCGAACAAATGATATATGTTAAATTATGAGTAAGAAAAATGTGATTTTGAAATTATTATTGCTAAAATGTAACTAAGGCCAGAAATTAAAATAATACATATAAATAGTAAAATTTATTCACTTTGATAGTTGGCAATCCAAACAAGATGCAAATAAAATTTGTACTTAAATACCGATATTTTTTTAATTTTGAGTAAAAATATGTAAAGTCGACATTGGTATTGCATTATTCTATATTTCATATAGAACACTAATAACATAATCATATAGTTAATTCTATTGAATTTTAGTTCTAATTTTCATAATATTAATTCATTTACTCAATATATCATCTCAAAACTATTCACCTTGTTTTAACAAAATTCTCTTTTCCCGGTAAGTGAATTACTCCAGAGCAATTGCGTTTTGTTAAAAATAGTATGCGAAAATGTGCGTTGGATCTGATTTTTAGTTCTTTTTCCTTGCGGCTTTTGGGTGCGTGTTGATTTTGATGTCGGAGCTTTTTTGCCAACTTTTTTGTGTGCGACCGAAACATTGTGAACTCTTCTGGCCTCCCGATAGAGTAGAGTAGTTAATCGGAAGCTTGGGTGTTAGTGGTTTTTTATTTATGGACATCGGGTTGAAAAAAAATTTTGACTGTGTTGTTTGCCAATTGCAGGTTTAGACATGCGTTTCCTGATTTATAGTTATAGAGTTATAGTTTGAAATGGAATTTGGTACATGAAATACTTTCTATTTATAAGCTATCAAAGGCAAATTATTTTGCATAAAACATATCAATTTCTACCAACGTATACATTGTTCAAAATATAAACAATTATATTGAATTGATGAATTTATAACCTTCGGTAAAGTTAGCATGTAATTGAAGTTGAATTTGAGTATTTGATACATAGAGTACGGATTTAATCATTTTCATATTGTATAAATTTTCATAATAATTTTATTGGGTATTGGTCAGTCATAGATTTGTTTTATTGTAATGTTGAATTTTAGCCCATCTGTTTATTTTTGCAAATATAAGAAGATTCATACTCGCACTTTTAGACAAGTTGTTCTGGTTTATATAGTTTAATATGAAGAATGTTTTACCGAATTCAGTTTAACCATGTATAAAAGTATGCATGTAAATAAATTTTTGGTGGTAAGAAACTAAACTTACATGCGTTTCAATTTCGTAGAGTCTGACAACATTTGATTTTGTTATTTCTATTTATTGTTACTATATTTTTATATAAGTTAAGATATCGAACGGAACGTCGTCTAATCTGTATAATTAAAAAAAAATGTATCCCAAAAATTTAGACTGGACCCACAATTTTTGAAAACCGCTTCAAATCGAAACTAAATTTGGATTCTGTAGTAGATGTTCTCTAATTATTTTTATAAACACGTAACTTACTATTCTCACAGTCCAAAATTGTACTTTTTTCTTGAAACTAGACATCATGTAAAATAATTATTTGTCATTTGTATCATTGAATTCCGAATTTGGTGTGTGTTTGAGTCTATCGTACTAAAGAAAATAATGAATTCCAAAAAAAGTAATAATATATATCAGTAATGTTAAAAGCTACACGTATAAGGATTCTTTTCTGTTGATATATCATTATTAAAAACAATTTGAGTATGGATAAACAAATAATTGAGTAATTTAATAAATCTATATGTATCAGATAACTAACTACCTGTATCATTTTACCATCGATCTCGTTTCTGTGCCAATTAATTACATTTGTTTCCACTATCCCGAAGGACAGGTGTTCGCGACATTGCCAAATAAACCGAATTGCCCAAATGCTTGACGCGTGTCCGAGCACGGCCCGGATGGGTTAGTCGGCCCGTGAATATACCAACTGCCGAAATTTTAACCCCTTTCTTCCTTTCGACTTGCGGGTCGATTATAATTCGCAGTCCGGAAACAAAGTGGCGGCGGCATGCTGTAATAAAACGTTACTTTTCCTATATCATTGTGCTCATCCGGCCGAAAGTTGTATTTAAATAACCATAATAAAAGGATATGATGGGGATTAGGATAAGAGAACGATGGATGGAAATGGTATAACAAAATATTGGTGGTATTTATTTGGGTTTCATGTGCGATTTAACAAATGACGAATCGCTACTTTACGTGAACTCTCTAATAGGCTAGAACCACTAAATAGAACAACAGTAGTTTCTAAATAAAAAAATTAAAGTAAGTGAGAATTGCAAGTTACGTGTTCATAAAAAATACTAATTAATTCAAATTTATAGTTGCGTTATGAAGCGGTTTTCAAAAATTCGCAGTCATCAATGTTTAATTCCAAATAACTTTAGTAAAATGTGTATGATGAACATTAAGATAAAAGAACGATGGGCTGACCTGAGCTAATCAAATTTGCCGAAATTCTTAGGAAAATTATATGAAAACCATTAGCAACTTATATATCGTTTTAATTGCGTTATTATTTTAGTCTCGTTTTAAAGCGATTTTTAAAAATTGAGGATCATCAATATTTAAATTTAAAGAACTTTAATAAAATGTATATGATGAACACTAAGATAAAAGAACGATGGGCTGACCTGAGCTAATCACATTTGCCAAAAGTCTTAGGAAAATTGTATGCAAACCATAAGAAATTTATTTATCGTTTTAATTGCGTTATTATTACTTTGTTTCAAGCAATTTTATTAGGTACGCTCAACCGTTTTCGAATAAATTCAAGTAAATTGCCTGTCGAGAAATCGTTTTCATTAAAAAAATTAAATTGTTGGCTGCTATTGCTGTCGTTATTGTAATTGTTAGCAATTTTATATCAAATAGCACATGTATTTATTACGTAAAAAAATTTACTTTGTTCGTTAGAGTGATAGATAATTAAAAAAATAATTTGTGCACTATTTTTAGTTTTTAAGATTTTAATTCACTGTCACTAGAGACATCGAAGAACTATTTTGCCATTAATGTTTACAAAAAATGTTTCAATTTTTATATTTTCATTACTGTTTTATTAACTTATTTCAAATATTATATGAAGCATGAAATGTTATTTGATTTTTTTTATTTTTTGATCTAGAAAAAACTTATTACTTGTACATATTTATAGCGAGAGAAAATACTTAAGAGATTGATTTTTTTAGTTTGGTAAGCATTTGAATAAAATTGAATTTTCCAGTGATGTGTAACCCATTAATATTTTTTTCACAAAATAATGTCACCAATTCATTTAAATTAACATAATATCTTATTTAATATTTTGATTTACTGAATATTTCATCAAAATAAAAATTATAAATTTACCGATAAATTATCAATGATTAATTACTCCTTAAAAATATCATTACCAATAATTATTATTCAGTATGCGTGTGCATTTACTTCAAATTCATTCAAATGACACGTTTGGGATAAACGTTGATAAACGGCGAATGCTTAATAAAAACTGCCTGTATAATTTTGTTTTATGATAATTGTCTATATATTTACCTTTGGATGATTCAGTACGATGAATCGGAATAAAGCGAAAAACGCAGAACGAATAACGATTTTAATTGTCGGTTATCCGATTAACAAATGAGACCGCTTTGAGCGAGGCATAATTTTTATATGCCGATACCGAAAGCGTTTAGAGATTAATTTTGAATGTGTAGTTCAGTAGGCAAGCTGGTCGAAGATAATTGATAATTGGTAATTGATATTACTTAAAACATACTTGCTGGAACCTCATAGAATCGCAGTTAGCCATTCATTTATGGGAGGCAGATCTAAAATACTATGATTGTTTTTTAATTATCCTTTCTTCTTATTTCGAGTCATTCGCTCTTCTTTTTTCTATTATTAACTGCATTTATTATACCTTACGGTCAATATATAAACTACGTAATATGTTTGATTATTCATTTCTTACAACATGGTATTACGGAATTGGTATTATTGCTGAATAATGTAGTTTAGTGGTAGTTCACTTTTCAGTAGAGTCAGGTATAAAAATGAGTTGAGCAGTTCAGTTTTAAGTCATTTGGGTGAAATGTAAAAGTCTTTGTCTATAATATAGACTCTATATATTTCAGCGCATATTTTGTTAGCAGCGGTAGGACCCAATAACTTATCTTCATTTCTTAAAATATTTAATATGATTCCTTTTATAAAAAAATTATGATCCATTATTATTATCCAACTCTGCCACTATGCTTCGTCGGATTATTCAATGGCGCGTGTGTATATTCGCATGCATGCGTGCTTTTCGGGCATCCTGCAAATAAGGAAGGACAGCTGCTTGTATTTCGTGGTTCCAGACTATTGTCTTTGTGTTTCAATGATTATTGGATGTTGTAAAAATCCTCCGGTCAAATTTGGGGAGTAGACAAATAAATTATTGGGAACACACAGCGTCAGGATTATAATATTCTCTTGCGTATGCCCCGCAAGGGAGAAAAACTTTTCATAAACTATATACACAAATATATATATATATATATATATATATATATATATATAAATCTCCTGAGCAAAATCTAATCTCCTCTGTATATAACTAAAGTTAGCTTCGCGAACATGTACTGTTGATATAAGTAAAGTTATCAACTTTCGCTGAAAGTTCTTATCTGAAGTTCATATGATAAAGCAGTTGCAGTTGTAACCTATATATTTCACCCCGTTTCCTTGAACTTGAAACTCATTCAACAATGGAATTCTGTATGCCAAATTTTCATAATTAAGTGGATACAGGAAAAAATCTTTGTCTTTTCCTATTCCTACAGAAGAGTGCTCTTATATTTTTAACTAGATGTGGAACTATATGATATATAGATGTTTTCATCCGTATTTGCGATGATAATGAAAGTCTATCATCATGTCTTAGATGAAAGAATAATTCAAATAAAATACTTAATGTTAATAAAAATTTTTTTAGTGTTGTCTTCTTAGAAGTCTGGTCTAGATATTTGCAGGCTATCTTGCAAACCAAAATTATTTATTTAAAGTTTTCTGTAAACTATGCTAATAGATACTTATTCCAAAAGTAACATTATAAATTATGGCAATACTTTGTTATTATTTACTAATGATTTTTCCAACCATTTTCCTCTCAATGCCAATCCATTGGTCCATTACAATGGTTTTCATAACATTTTCGACATGACGTCAATGCAACTACCGATAACCCGTTCGTTGTTTATAATCTAGCGCTTTCTTTATTTATAAATTTCTATTATTTTCTATTTATATAGATTTTATCAATGTTTATGTTTATGTTTAGGTCATATTAGTCGACGCTGCCGGTTTGCCTGCACTGCGCATTCTTTTTTCAATAGTGTGGGTTAACCAGAAAATCTAAGACGTAATTAAGAATTGTAGTTTAATATTTTGCAATTAATTTATAATTTGCGCAATTAAATTTTATCTCACTAAATATGTACTTTCATGAATGACCCTACTTGTAATCGAATTTTGATATAAAAAATTGATACCAAGTAGAATTTCACATGTTGAAATATCGTATCAACAACTGAAGATTTTTTTAAAACTTCAAACACCTTCTGTTGCTCATTTCTTCTCTAATAACTTTATAAATATCTTACCCTTATAAATATTTATTAAGTAAGAAAAATATTGATATTTTAAACAGTTCGTTTTTATCATACAGCTTTTATTAAAATAGACAAGAGTTATTCAAAAGTGTTGTGATAATTTTACAAGAAAAAATTAATTGAGTTAGTAATGATAATGGTTAGAAATATACGGAAACAAGTTCAAAACTTTGTTTTAACCTCGGTTTCCTTTTTTTGTCATTATCCAATCAAGACATTAAAAACTTGCAAATAGTTTAGCACTCAACTAAAACTTCATAAAAATCTATAAACATAGTCACCGCAACTTTTCTGATGTAATAACCTCAGCGTATACGTCTCGAATAATTTTATTTATGAATAAAAAAATTAAAAATAAATAAATATACAATTACATAATAATTATTAAAAAATAAAAATTTTAATCACAGCCCAAATATGCGTTTTTGTATTTTTTGTATGTCTTACAATTCATTTTATTTTCTTTTTTGTGATTTTAGACCTACAATTATTTTTAAAATATTCAGAGTGAAATAATTATTCTCAATATATTTCTATACGTTGGATTTAATTATGTTTTTGATATACACTTTTAATTGGTCGTTAGAATTAGTTTTCCTGCCTACGGTGAAATGTACGTAGAATGTCTAGTTTGGTTGCCATGGTAAAATAAGGTGAATATAGACTAAACAGGTTGGATTCGCTCTTAGGTAAATAATAGCTATTTTTAGTTTTATGTACAGTTACACAAAAACCGCATATAAACAGAATTTATAAGCTAACCTGTCCCAATGAAATATCTGTTGAAGACTAAGTAGGTCGGGTAAACTATACCAAATCTGTGAAATATCATTTTTGGGAAGCAAGATTATTTATTTATCATTTACTTATGTTTAATTATTTTCACAATTATCACTTATTATTTATGGTTTTAAATTGGCGGTCGTAGCATGGTTTTAAATTGTTTTGGAGCATTTGAATTATAAACATGCTGAATTATCTCTATTATAACAAACATTGCAATTCTTGCAGTTTATTTTATACACGGAGTCTGTAACTCCTTTTTAGGAAATATATTTTCTTCCACTTAATCCATTTGATTAGTAATATATGAATTCTTTCGAAGACGCCGGCATTCAGCTTTCATATTGTAATAAACTTGATCTGCCATTTTCAGGTATTTCCATCGCTATTCATGTATAATATTGCAATTTACATTTAAAACTAATAATCACACTCCGTTTCGATAATGTTTATTTGACTTATAATGATGTTACTGGTATTAATTTATGTAAATGCGATATATTATTATAATATCATAAATTTAAATATATAAAGACTATATGTCTTGTCTTTGACTGAATTATTTTTAAATGGGTTGTCGGATTGGTTGCCATTTTTCATCTTTTTGTTGGGCAGATGATATTTAGATAAAGATAGAAGTTTATTTTTGTATTTTGATGATACATTATACAATTTTTTAATAATGAAGAAAACAAATTGACTATCCTAAGGTCATATTTCACTATCCAAATTTTATATATTGCCATACAGAATTATTCAAAGAATATTTCAATTATTCTCATATAGATTTTTATTCGCTGGCAATATACTAATCATATATTTTTATATTTATGCAGCTTCTGGCATTTATTTTAAATCCAGTATGCTGATATGCTAATTTGCATTGTATAAACAAACTTAATATATATAACAAATCTAATTATATAGAGATCACGATGTTCACATAAGAAAAATCATAGTAGACTTTTATCAAAATGTCATGATATGTTGGTAATATTTAATAATTTATGTCTTAATAAAGGTTATTAAAACTGTTCTGAATACTTTCATACTTTAATCAAGTTATGCAGTGGATAGTAAACTGATACTTGAATAAATAATATTCTGATTATTGTCAAATAAACATGATTATTAGGAAAATAATATTTATCAATAATAAGTACTTTATGTAAAAATAATATATAAATATAAAAAAGTTATATAAACCTTTTATCAATGTTTCTAATCAATCAAGTAGTTTCATTTTGTGATAATATACTATTTATAGGCCCAACACTATCAAGTATGATCAAATTCAATTCAATGTTCTTTAATTTTTGTAGAACACAATAATTTGGTAAATTCTAATTGGTCATATAATATTTTACTTTTACTATTATCACTCTATAATACAAAATATAAATTATATTCCAATATTTAGTTTTCATACAAATGTCCCTGCTGTAACCGGTACGGCGCTTCTCATCTTAACCTGAAACGAGGCTTTGCTCTGGGTCAGTGTACAACTTAGCGTACTGGTTTTGTGTGGGACATGATAATAGTCATATAATATATATATATATATATATATATATATATATATATTATTATCATTATTATTATTATTATTATTATTATTATTAAGTTATTGTCTTTTTTACTGAAATTTAAATTGAATCATATATTCAATTTGATGGAATTATTTATTATGGCTCACTTTTCGGTAGTCTCTTGAGCTGTGGACTGTGGTAGCTAGAATTTTTGTATAAATTGTTTTAATCTTTATTAATTGAAGGTATTCTACGCACCAAAATTCGGTCCACTATTTTCGCGCTAATTTTAATAACGGCATGGCAACAGTATTAGCTTCGCATATTCTTCCAACACACCGAAATGTTTCCAAACACATTTGCGATTCGTCGTGATAATAGAGTCAAACAGTTTGCCGAGTTTTGTTCGTGTGAGTTTGCGAATATAAAATACACACGCGAAGACTGATAGCAAATTACGTCATTAAAATACACATCACATAATGTAATATGTAATATGTGCCTAAACGGACAGCGCGCGACTCGCGAATAAATGTATGAAAGAGAAATTGTGTTCATTCAGATCCGAATGATCGAATGATTCTGGTTGGACATGGTTTATTTTGGTATATGATTATTTAGATTAATGGTTCAATATTTATTTATGTAAACTTATACAGATGGATGAGTTTAAAACGAAAAAAATTCAGAAATTTCTCAATGTTTGACGGATTTTAAAACTTTAACACATACGCGATAATATACTTTTACTGGCGAATTTGAAATGCCATTTTTAGTTTTCCATTGAGTTAGTTAAAATAATTGCAAAAATAATCAAAAATGAAACCTTTGGAATATGTTTACATTTTCCAGTATTCTGAACAATTTTTGGAATACCTTAGAAAAAATGAATGTGTTTGTGTATGTATAGTATGTTTGTATGCTTGGATACAATATTTTATCAACGATTTCTGGAGCTCGGTTCAACCGATTTGAATGATTCAAAAAACATTTGATTCCTATAGATGCGGAGACACGCTGGTTAGCTTTTGGAAAATACTGGGAAAAAAGTCCTAAAAATGGCACTAGTCATTTTAGGGAGAATCGAGCAAACATTTCACTTGTATTGACGGAGTTAATATTGCATACATATTATACTTATTAGTGAATTTGAAAATAACACTTTTTAAATTGATTATTGAGTCATATGCCGTATGAAAGAAAAATTTCGTTTATTCAGATCGAATGATTTTTGTTGAGCATTGTTATTTTTTATTCTTATTTGCCTATTCTGAATCTATTGAATATTCAAATAAAATCCATACTAAATATTTCTTATAACAAAATCTTTGTGTTCATTATAAAATATCAAGTTAATAAGAGTTTGATAACTTTTACTTATTAACAACATAAAACTCTTTTTTTTTAATAAACTATAGAATTTTTTTAACTTTGCAAAGTATTTCACCACATTAAAAAAAATAGTATCTATCACCAAAAAATAAAAAAATATTGATAAATCAAATTCAGACTGTTGTTCATTAATGCGGTAATTGATAATTTATTATATTTGTGCAAAAGCTATCCTCCTGTGAGGTCTCATCCCATTTACAGATTATACTTGGTTGCTTGTTATTAAATTTATACAAGCAACTTATTAAAAACTATTCATTTTTTACTACAATGAACCCGCCATGATATGATATTGAAAAAACTATAAATGAGTTCATTTTGTATTCACTAGCGCCATTTCAATAAACCCGGAATTGAAACATGATTTAACTTTTGCGATTGTTTGGCACTAACGGTTCTCCGATGGTGGATTGTGTGAGAATTATATTATCTTCTACAAATCATAAAAAGATTTAGCATACTTTAATGCTATCTATTACATTGAGTAGATAAATCGAAATTATATTTTCCGTCAATAGCAAGATATGATTGATATTATCATGTATCATTAATGGGGAATTGATATTTTCACGATTGTTCACATTTTTGCTTAAGAGATGATTTACTCACTAGTTTTCATATTTTTTACTTACATTTACATTACTATCCAGAATATCATTTATTGTAATTACAAAACTTTGAATATCCATATTAGCTCTGCTTTCTGTTTTCTCTATAGTAAGTTTATTTAAAAAATATATTTATGTTATAAGTTAAAAAAAAATAACGAATTCATTATTTTGGAAATGTATTAATTTATAACAAAAATTCAATCGCATAAATTACATTACTGAATGTTTATAGTTTTTACTGGAATTTTATCAATTATTTAGAGTTTCCAGCTTCTTGAAAACAAACTCATGATCTCATATCTTAATATCATTATAATTTGTAAACTCGCACCATAGATAAATTATATCAATTTATTATTTATATCCGCGAATAAATCTTTATAATTATACCTTATAATCTAATTTGGTTAAAAAACACATCATATATCTAAATTGATGTGGCTACTACAAGCTTGTGGTTTAGATATTATTGACTAAAATAAAAAGTTTAATGTGCGGAAATTTACGCGTATTTCCTAGAATATATCAGAACATCCATCTGTAATATATCAGATTTGTTTTGAAAATATATTATATACCGCGTGTGTTGCCTCATAAATTAAAATGAAAGTTACGTTTTCTATTTAAAGTATTTTTCTTTTAAATGAAGATTACTTTTTACTTTGTCTCTAATATTTATTCTTACTTTGTATCGAAAATTATCGCGCATTTATCAATTATCAACAATTTGCTTTTATCCATATGCTTTTATTAAAGCCGGTACGCTGAAATAGATCTTAACCCGAAACGAGGCCTTGCTCGAGGTCAGTGTACGATATGACGTGCCGGTTTCGGGTGGGACATAGGCATCAATTGGATATTAGTTTTATTTAACAATTATGATTTCATAACGAATTCTATTATATAAAATATGTTCTTTTTGCAATAATGAGTTATAGTATTTGCTCAAACGCTTATAATATTATGTTTTTTTTTTAGTAGAAATTGAACTCTTAAATTTAAAACTTTGATGTCAAAGTGAAGGATGTTTCATAAACTTCTGCCACTAGTTAGTTTGAATATTAAACTTTTACATAGTTTAAGAGTTGGTTATTTAATTAATTGTAATGGTATAATATTTCTAATTACCAAACATAGTTTTACAATAAATACTACAATATTGAGTCACTTCACAATACAGATTTATTTAAATAAATTTATTTATACTATGCATAGATATTTTGTATGATTTTTCATGCCAGGAACTTCTGTCTGAATGAGATATACAAAATTTATTATAATTGAAAAAAAAATTACTAATGATTCATGATACAATATTATATGGTTGGTGTTGGTAGCATTATGCCTTAAGGAAAGTTGCATGAAGTTGGATATTGGACATAGTCATTAATAATTGAGCTTTAACTACTTACAACTTACTTACTTGTTAGTTGAAACTGCTTATTTCGAAAATATAGTTTATTATACCAAACTTAAAAAAATAACTTTTAAAGAGTCTGCTTCGATAAGTGCGACTCGGAGTAAAGTTTTCACCAATTTGACTATGGTTTTTTGGGGTTCAAAATATACAGACCCAATAGGACTGTCAATACCCCTGTTTCTCTTACATTTTACGCAGAATCTATGTATCTATCTTATTTTACATATTTCACTGAGAGTTGTTCTTCTAAAGATTACATCAAATCCGTACCGGTATTTTACAAATCTCGCGCTTCGCTGGTCGGCTCGCGAAATAATTCGCGCACACAAGGAGAGAGACATGACAAGGTCATCTAAACACTTTCTGAGCCGGCCTTGATTTTTCGCAATTGCTTCGCGCGCGTTTGCAAAAAAAAATGAGGAACGGGCCGCCGAAAGCGGAACACAAATGTTGATTGTTCGATAAGCTAGAGACAGATGTCGGATTTTAAAAAAGTGGTAATAGACTTTATAGTATTACTTTGGTCGATAGATATAAATAGGTATTAAATTTAATAAAATTAAACTCATATTTAAAGAATAATATTTGTTACGTTATATAAAATCAAACAATCTAAAATATACGCTTACTTATATAAAGTCAACTAAAAATTAATTTAAATTAAACGCCTACAAATCTAACATTTTTTATATTTTTAATAAAAGTTCAATAAAACTTTTTCTTATGAAGTTCTTTTCTTATGAATTCTTCTGAACAATTTAATCTCATTATGGCATAGTGTTAATGACATCATCGTTATCATTGCATTACTTCTTGTATTGCAAATACTAATATTGTTACCCTGCACATTTTGCGTTTTTATGTAATTTTTCGTCTTCGGTTGAAAAAGATGTGATTACCCTCATTTAACTCGTAGTTTTTATCCTATTTTTCTTCTTTTCCCAGCCTTTTCCCTTTAATTTTGAATTCACTTTTGGCTATTCTGTAACCTTTGTTTCAAATTACTACAACTATATATTAGGCAAGAGAAGAAGGACGGTTCAAGTGCCATTGATTCTTGACCTTACTTGATATTTGTAAAAAAATTGCGAACATTTCGAATAGAGTAAATTG
This sequence comes from Ctenocephalides felis, assembly GCF_003426905.1. NCBI lineage: Eukaryota > Metazoa > Arthropoda > Insecta > Siphonaptera > Pulicidae > Ctenocephalides > Ctenocephalides felis. Next base: position 6,007,581 of record NW_020539724.1, on the reverse strand, counting down.
TTAAATATTTAAAATTGTTAATTATTTAAAACATTAAATTTGACTAAAGAAATTCTGTTCACATTTCCATAAAACTATATTTCTAGACGTCATAGAGCGTTTTATTCAAACCGTTTATAAAAATTATTTAATGTTACTAGATGTTTTAATAACAGTTGTAACAAAATTTAAAATTTAAAAAAATATTTCTAGTCCAATAAAATAAAGTATTTCGAATCAAATACGCAGTTTGTATTCGATCTATAAATTATCTTACTATTATGTTGCAAAATCATAATTTTTCAAGTTGTCAACGATTGTCGACGATTATTGTGGGATTGTAATTAATCGAATAAGATTAATATTATAAATTACTTTTTTTCATTCCGTTTTATACAAAGTGTGATGTTAATTGATTTCTAAGAACTCATATTATTGCAACCAAAGTTGTGCGATTTTTTCGCATTGAACTTGCTATTCAAAATTTCAGACCTTGAAATATCAATAGACAAAATTTTATATGAAATTGTTAAGCAATCTGAATTGAACTCAGTTTGGATGAATGAGATGAATTAATTTAATTATTGATTTCAAGTAATTGTAAGCAATCCAGTTAAAATTTTTGCGGAGTCTCTATAATTCATTATTGTAATAGCAAATTGCTGAGTTTGTAGTATTTTTTTGTTTATAAATATCCCTCTGGTGCTATTAAAAAATGTTTTTTTAATTTTAGAAATTATAGAGTTGTTTGGAAGTTATAAAGTTGTTTGGAAATTATAGTTTTGGAATGCAATTATAGATTAATACTGATTAGTATTTTTAAAAAAGAACAATCTTAATATATTGCTAAAGCATCTATTGTTATTTTACGCTACCCAAAATGTGGGTATAAATTCTAATAAAACATTTATGAACTTGTTGATCTTTTTCCTATAAAGCCAAAAGTCTTATAAGATTCTAATAACACATCCGCGATTCTTATAAGATTTGTTGATGTTGCAATCTCAGGAGAATTATACTAAATTTTAGTAGCAAATTATATTTCTATCAACTAAATAACTTATTTAGGAATATTTTTGTAAAGATAAAATTAATAAATTGTTAATGAATCTTTTTTACAATCATGTACGAATTTTGGAAAAAAGTGATACTTATCGAAATTTATAGATACAGATACAGATACGATTTTTCAGTTTAAATTGATAACTTTAGAATATAAATTACACCATTTTTCATCTATTCTGAATATATAACTTATCATTTCTAATTTACATTCCCATAAGTCCAATAAATTACACATAGCAATTCAACCATTATTCAGCATTATCGTCCACGACTCCATTTTGTGTTGCCTCTCCAAACAGGTATTACATGACAAATATGATTCTAGAAAAATCGTTTCTTTAGATGTTAGACGCGTTCTACAAGATTTTTTCATGGCATCAACATTGGTTATTTAATTCGAATTAATAGGAAGTACAGTCAGCCAGCTTTTGCCTCTTGTAATGTAAATATTTAATTTATATCGTCCGTCGCATATACAGGAAACGTGTGCAGACTGATTCGTTACCGAAATGATAAGAAAATAAATAATGCAGATATGGGATGTGACATATTAACCCACTGATTTAGTTATAAATCATATGGGTAAATGAATGATGGATATTTCTATAAGTTTACATGCTTATTTTGAATCTTGTGTAGAGGTGCTCTCTAATGGGAAGCTTCTTTGTTAGAAATTATCTAGTGTTAAATATATTTTTATTTCGTTAGATTTGCTCACCAATTTTTCTTCAATCTCTGAACTGGTTTATTTTTATCAACTTCTTGAATTTGTCGATTTTGATGTTGGCCAAGTTTCTGAAGATACTTATTGCTTGTGATCCTTATTACTTTTTGAACTCTTGGTAAATCCAAGTCGTTATAGAATCTATATAGATGATATCTATATACATGATCTCATTAGTTACGTCCCAAGAGGCGTTTACAATGGTTCTAATATTTTTTTGAATTATTTTTATATTTGACGATCTTGCATAACATCACAGTTAATTGCCGGACAGACATTTAAAAATGAGATTGAAATCCCGAGTATAGATCTCAAATATCCAAAACATAGAGAAAAATAAATAAAAAATCTTTCTATTTTATATTTCAACCCTCTGAAGAACATCAACTGGATGTAGTACTTAGCTTTATGTTCTTGTATCTTCTGAACAATTAAATTTATATCTAATGTAGATAGATGATCAATCAAATAAATAAATAGGAGGCAAAAACTTTGAATTATAAAATATATATTATAATGTTTATTATTATTATTTTTTTTATTTCATTAAATTATAACAATCAGAATCAGAATGGCTCTATGAGTTACAGGGCTGATATGAGAAGGAAACTATAATTAAAATAATATATAAAAGTTAAAATAAAAATAATAATTACAACTCATAACATAATTAAAACTAAAGGTAAAATTATAATATAAACTAAATAATCCGTGAAACTGTTTTAATGAACAGCTCACTATGTTATGTCAAATGCAAAGGAATTTTTCTCTTCAACCTTTTAGTAGACGGAGTCATAAGTATTGGTGCTATAAGATGATTTGGATGGTTTTCTAGCTTGGAGTGATGGACTGAACTTCTGCTGCTAATTACATCCTTAATAAAAGGAATATTGAGGTTGTCATGGATGACTTTATTACTTACATACCAAGGTGCGTCGGTGATCTGCCTTAAGATTTTGGATTGCATCCATTGCATTAGAACAATGTTGGACATGCTGGCGCAACCCCAAAGCTCTATACCATAGGTCCAGATGGGCTTTATTACAGATTTATATATCAATAACTTGTTGTCAAGCGATAGGATTGATTTGCGCCTCAATATTATGATGTTGAATCAATTTTCTAATACCTTGTATAATCTGGCAGAAGCAAAAAGAGTTTAAAGAAGATAAATTTATCGCAGTTACCTAATTTCAGTAGATCTTATTATTAGTTAAGTCCTATTACTGGTGCTGGCATTGTCTTCTCAGGAAATAAGGCAGAAATTTGAGTTATAAAATATATATTATGATGTTGAATCAGTTTTGTGATAGCATGTGCAATCTGGCATAAGCAAAAAAGTTTGAATAAGACAAGTTTATCGCAATTACATTATTGCAGTAGATCTTAGTTAAGTCATATTGGCTGGTCCATGTGTTGGCAGGACTTTTCTCCTCAGGAAAGAAGGCACAAATTTAAGTTATAAAATATGAAATTATGATGTTGAACCAGTTTCCTGATAGCTTGTGTAATCTGGCATAAGCAAATAAGTTTGAATAAGATAAGTTTATTGCAACTACATAATTTCAGTAGATCTTAGTTAAGTCCTGTTCTTGGTCTATGTGTTGGCAGGACTTCTTCTCAGGAAAGAAGGCAGAAATTTATATTATGATGTTGAATCAGTTTTGTGATAGCTTGTGTAATCTGGCACCAGCAAAAAAAGTTTAAATAAGACAAGTTTATCTCAATTACATAATTTCAGTAGATCTCTATTAAGTTCTCCTGATGGTCCGTGTGTTGGCAGAAGTTCTTCTTCCACCATAAGGGAACCTCTGTATCGTTTTCAATCGCCAATGGTGTGTTTAATAGAATGCGTATCGACAAATCGAACATAATGGCCAACAGAATGAAAGGTCAAGCCAACCCGAAAAAATGACGCAATCGCATTATGTGATGGCTAGGCGTTCAGCATTCAAAGCAAGGTCGCGCACATTCGCGAATTTTTTTCGTACATGCCGATATAAACGTGTTCGAGTCGGTGTTAGTGTTTGAAATACATACTTGCAAATTTTTGATTTATATATTAATACACAGAGCCGCTTCTGGTCACTAGAGATGAAATTAATTTTTGATGGATACTGTTTTTTTGCAAAACTTATGTTTAACTTTTTTTTTTTGTAATGTCTGAATTACACAATCAGACTAATTGAATTAACTTTATTTGTTACTTGGCTTAATTTATATGTACGTTGCTTTTTGGGTGTGTACTAATGATGTTACGTGCAATATAAATTGAATAATAACTCAATATTAAAAGCATTGCAATAACCGTTCGTCCTAATGCAAATTTTTAAACATAATGCTCCTCGAATATGCAGATGAGAATTATTATAAAATAATCATATTTTAATAGTTATTAAAACAATAGTATCTTAATTTTTTTATAAATAAATTGGTATTGGTACATCTATAAAAATAAACAAGAACCACAAGTCATCTTAACGTTAATTTTTGAAGACCTGAAGGAAAATTAGTTGCTAGTGATATAGGAGTTATTACCATCACTAATATAATTTTTCCCTCAGTTGATGAAAATTTGATTAAATTCGAAAGGTGAAGAAGTAATCATTTTTCCCACGGTTGACGATTTTTCGTCTGTCCTAACAATTTGTAAGGTCTTCGACAGCTAATGGATCTAGTATATTACAGTTACCATCGATCGTTCTATTTCGTAAAATTATTATTAATTATAGTCTGTCAAAAAAGCAACTCTAATTTAACCAATCGATTTGATTAAGTCAAATTTGATTTATGCAAAATCGACGCAAATTAACCTTGCCGTCGGTCATTGTCATTAAAGTTCTCATCGTTTGAATAAAACTAATTTTAATCTGAACATCAATGCATCATTTTCAAATTATATCTCAATATTTATGGTCCATTAACTAATATCTTATTTTCACACAGTTTTTTCACTGCTGCATTCTATATGCATAGCAAATCAATAATCGCCAATTATTTTTGGCAAGGTTTTCTTTTGCGAAATATGCGATTAAATTTTGTAGATTTTGCTAATAGCAAAAATTGCTTAATCAGAAGAGATTAGATACTGTGTAGATGATTGGCACAAGAAGTTTGTGAAATAGTTTTTTTTTATTCATTGTTCGTCTAACGCGTGTTTTTTTAAAATAAACTTTAGGGGTCATGTGCGGATTCTGGCCGCTCGCAATCGAAATTGTACAAGGTTAACGTACTGGCATTTCGAAAAGTTTGCGGAAATGTTGGCGCCGATGTAATATAAATGATTTTATAAATTTTGTATTGAACACTATAATAATTCATTTTTAAAAATAACATTCAAATCATAAGTTATATTCGTGGTTGGCACAAAACCGCGAACATTCGTCTTCAGATCATTTAACAACTACATATATAATTATTGTTTAATAGACATATGGTATTTGTTTCATTGGCTTTGTAAAGTAGTTCATTTAGCCTATTGCAATATTTTTTAAATTTTCTTATTTTTTTATTCTTCTACCACAATTTTTAAAGTTATGTAACTCATCAGAGTCTTTTTTCTGGGAATTTCTTAAAATTTTAGTGTATCCTTCTTGAACTTGCCAACCGTTACATATAAGTTTGGCAAGGCAAACTTTCTTCATGTTTTCATAATTGACACATAAATTCATATTAATATACAAATAAATCAAATTATCATATTATCAATAAGTAATTCAACAGATTCTATCAATTTCTTGAATAAATGCATCATAAGGCATTTTAAAATGCGTTTGACGCAATGTTTATTGATCATAACGCATAAGTAACATATGTAAAGTCATAAAACATTCATTTAAAGCTTCATTTGCATTTTTGTAAAGAAAACATATGTAATTATTACTGTTTATAATTTTTGTGAGAATCTATGATGAATTGCAATAATTAATAATGAACTCTGTAGTAGGCGATCTTTGTCCAACAGAAATACTCCGTAATTAAATTTGTTATATATATACAAGCATTTAATTTTTCGGATGATAGTTCTGATGATAAAAGATTTAAATTTTGTGATTATAAATTTATTATCATTTTAATATTACATTCATAAAATATTTGTCAAAAATGAGAAGCTGGGACAAATTCATACCAAAGACTGTTGTTTCAACCCTAAAAGTGTAGCTAAACTTCATGTGTATATACTTCTTAAATATTTTTTTAAATTCATTTCAATATCACATATACATATATATATATATATATATATATATATATATTAAATATTAATAAATAATATTTATATATTATTACCATATATATATCAATAAAAAATGCGTTTATGAATATTTAATACGAATTAAGTCATAGCCAAAATCATTAACATACATAGAAAATTCCATCTAAAAATGAAATTATTAATTATGATGAATATACACACATTTAACATCTGTCAAATTTAAAATAATTAATTGGCATCCATCAAATCGCAAATTTTCTTGAGACGCCACAAACCGTAACTCTGCGAATATTTCATTTAAGTTTTTTTTTCAATGTGCGATGAATTATCACATCTTGACAGTTAACAAAAATAGTAATAGATGATAATGTCAGGGGTTGGAAACAGTTCGAGAAAATCAATTTAATTATAAAATGAAACTGTAAAATATCTGCACTAAACTGTAATATAACTGTACATATATTGACAAACTATTTTAATGGCATTTGCTACATAATTAAAAATAATATAAACTTACTGAAATTGATTCATAAATCGATCATTTTAGTGCTTTCATCTATAAAAAATATTAGTTATTCAATTACTAATTAGCTATGTCCTATCCTAGTTTTTTTTTAATTTTTTATAAAAACTAAGCATTTATATTAATATATACTAGAACAGTTTTACTCCGTTTTACCAAGCATTTATATACGAAATTGGTGACCCCATTGTGATCCTAAAAGTTAAACGATATTAGAACAAATCAAGCAATTTCAAGAATCCTTCTATGCAAATCCAGATTATATAATTGGATTTACACGAGCTGTACATTAAGCTTTCTGTATAAAATCATCATCTTGATTTTAACAATTAATAGCAGTTAAGACAATTATATTATGAAACAATTTATCATAAATCAATATTCAAAATCTATATATCTTCTCGACATTGCATAAGTCTATCAATTCAAATTAACAATAGATAGTATACAAAAGGTTTTGTAGTGGACTATAAAACTCAATAAATAATTAACATTTGATTCTGCTTTGCAAATATGCGATGATGATGATTTATCATCCCTGAGCAATTCTTCATAAAAGTTCGGACGGCGCCACGAATACAGGTTCACGGCGAAATACGTGTTTGAATATGAAGAACGCACGCGAACATTTATAAAATAAAATTGAAACAAGTCGAATATTATTTATTTAGTAGGGGAGCTGGTGTCGTGCGATAAATGTAAATGTAACTTAGGAGCGGTTCATTAATCAGGTTCAGCTTAAAAGGGAGGGGGTCCACTGCAAAAAATCACAAAATGGCACGTGGGGAGGTGGTCCTAGTATGATATCACGTGCGTGCAATTTTTAACTAACTTTGAAAAAAAAATTCAAAATAAATCCAAAAATGTTGTACTAAAAATACACGTGATGTTGGTTGGTGGGAGGAGTCCAAAAATTTTTAAATATTGGTCACGTGATTAATGGGCAGCCTCTTTTTAATACAATTTATGTAATTATTAAAAAAAGTAGTAGAACCCAGTTGAAACAATTTCCTAAAGACAGGACTGAAATGGGTTTTGTGCGATAAAGCGTTTTATTCGAAATATAAAAGTAAATTAAAATTCAGGGGCCAATTCTCCTATAAAATAGAAGACAGGAAGAGGAGATGTTAATTTTAAATAGCCCCAGGTATAACATGAAGTTAGAGGAAGGGGTTAAAAAATCCTTAAAAATTGATCACGTGATGAATGGACGCTCACTTTTATATACAACCTGTGTAATTATATAAAAAGGAAGTAGAACCCAGTTAAAACAATTTTCTAAAGACAAATTGACTCCTCAATTTAGATTTAAAATATTTGAAATGAAATAAGAAAAATATCATTATAAACTTTAGCTTATGCTTTTATAGTATCTGGACTATATGCAAAGTGAGTTAATAAGTCATTATCATGTTCTATTTTATTACTGGGTTTGTGTAAGGTTATTTCAAAGTAGTATGTAATTGTTTTCTTAAAACTTACCACCAGCTCTCCTACTAAATGTACAATCGTTTATATGTGAGACTTATGTAACTTATCTCAGCAAACGAGGAACTCAACACTGGAAGCCGCCGGGGATATAATTTCTAAAGGTAGAATTACACAGTGCGTAAAATTATACATCTTCTATAAAGAGATTTTACCGATTTTATAAATAAAGATGATGGGGGTAACATTAAGATCAATAGATGGCAAATTGTGAATGGACTTATTTAAAATTTTTAAACAACAAAGTTTTTTTTTTTTTAAATCCTTTAAAATAAATTTGTCTTGCAAGTTTTTTGAAATCCATGCGTTATTTTAAACAATTTTTATTTATTTCAATATGCTGATTTATTCCAAATTCTGATTACAATCTTGGTTCCCAGTGTGAGCTTATCCTAATGTACAAGTAATAGACATTCGCAAAAAAATACTTAATCATACGGTCAACGCACTAATTTGCACACTTGAAATACTTAATACATTTGGACATTATATTGTTTTTTGTTGTCTTGGCAAGTCTACTGTATTATTATAAGTGTTCGTGTTATAATTTTAAGTGATCTTTAAAGATTTTAAAATTTATTAAGTAGCTTCTTATTTTAGACTTGCGAACTTTCAATACGAACATAATTTCAATTTATATTTGGTATAGTTTTTGATAATATTTTATATTAACTAATATTTGTTATTATTAATTAATCGTTTAAATTGACGTTATAAGATAGTAACATAAAAGAAATATGTTTGTTGATATATGAGTCTAGAGAGAACACTGAAAAATTAGTGCATCAAAGTATTTGTGATAACCATGTCTGATATGAAGACAGTTTGATCTCGAAATGATAAGAAATCTCTCGAAAATTTGAAGAAATTATATAAAAATCTAGAACAAAAAATGTTTTTTTATTATTTTAAATATTGCAACTCACATAGATTTTTTTTAAGTTTCTCATATAATTATAATTTGATAGTTAATTTATGAACATCTTTATATAAATTTATTTTTTTCATTTTATTGTGCATTTGCATTATTAATCCCATAATTATGTTATTAATAGTCTTATGAAACAATCGTATATTTGAAGATTTATATGCACAGAGTGGAAATGACGACAAATTTTACTAGATTTCCGAGAATTTTTAATAATTATACTGAAATAGTTGGCTTTGGCTTTGTGGTAAGAACTTGGTCAAGCAATAACTGTTTTCGGGTTTGATATCTACCTCGACCAGCTTGATATCAGGCAATTTGATATCAGATTAACTTCAGATTATAAATTTCAAATATGATGTTACCACTTTGGCATGATTTCTTTTTCAAAATAAATAATCAATATGAATTATTAAATGTTTAAAATAGGTTTAACTAGAACTGGCATGTCAATACTTAGTCGTTCCTTGACTTTTTTTTGTAATAATTGTATATGAAAAACTCTTCACCTAACCTCGTCCATGAGCAACGTCGGGGTCACCAGTCTGGTGTGATTAAGTTACCAACATAAATATCTTTTTGAATTATTAAATAACGATAATAAGTTTGACCAAAATCGCCAATAAATATTTTTTGTTTAACTTCGGTAGGCGTCGCCGTCAATGTAGGCTCTAACTTTTTCTTCAGCCATATGTGACATCATACTAAGAACGATGAGTTCTTCGATCCAATGATCCATGCTCAATGGGAACAAGATCGAAACTTGAATTTTATTCACACAAATTAATGTCTGTCTCTATATGTATATATATTCACTTAGTTATATTCTTAGTTATTCTTCTTGTACCCGATATAAAAACCCGGATCTCTGAATTGCATGTAGATTGCGTTAACCTTGAGCTTAGCATCACTAATTAAAAATAATGCGATGCTATTTGAATAATGATATAATATTATCTCCTAGTATGCTACTTGTATGTGTATATATGCGTACGGTACAAAATTTATGCGTTCACATAAATATGTATAAATTTTTACATAATACCTCGACGATGGTTGAGTAATAATATTTAAATTAATTTGTTTCTTATCACCTCCGAGTGTGTGTTTAATGGAGACGCCATATGCTGGAGATTATTCTCGTACATTGTTTCTTGCACTTCTGATGGGTAATTTTGCTTTAATTGTGATGTGGATAACAAAACTCCATGTTTATAAGTATATAGTTATGTTTTTAATATCTGATAGGAAGGGTAATTATGTAGTTCAAATATTATGTTACATAATTAAATAATAGTGATCGAAAGGGATACCAAAAATATAAAAATTTATTTGAATATAATATGGTACGAAATGAACTGGTAGTGCTGGAGGTACCTAACCATGTCTACTATCAATTTTCTGTAAATTATTTTAAAAAAATGCAATTTACCAATCAACTGACGAGTGACTTGCTGAAGTCTTTGCTTGAATAACTAAATGAAAGTAACTAAAAATTTACTGTAATAATTATATTCAAAAGGGCTGTCCTAAAGCAAAAGCTTGGACTATCTGAGGTATAGTTACCCTTAGCCCACACGATTTATAATGTATCAAAAACTTCAGCCTAATGCACATTTCATGTATTGCTACAATAAATACAATTTAAAATAAATATTAAAAATCATATAGTATATATAAAATTATCTTTTACAAATGCCTGGAAACCGTCCGGCTCATAGATCTCATGATCGCCATCGGCCAAGGTCGATCTCTACGCACACACGCACGATAAAAAAGTGGGTCACGCAAAATATTTCGGCTTGCGAATAATTTGCGAGTCTAAAATCTAACACAATGACCGGTTTCGTTTTCTGCGTGTGGATTTTGCACGCACTTTTGATAATGAACGTGAAAGTTAGAGGCCGGACCAGCCTTAACCGTGATTTTGGTGATGATTGATTAGGTCAGGAATTCGCGAATTGTTATAGATAAATGTAATACACTCTTCTGATGTAAAAAACAGAGGTTTTGAGATTTTTAGATTTTGTTTTTATTTATTAATTATTAGTATTTAACCTATACTAGGAGGTATTTGGCTGTTCAATAATGGCTCCTACTTGCTGGTGAATACTTACCTAGTTTTGTTTTAATTAATATATTTTGAAATGCACTGATCATATTTTACGAAATAGTAATGGATAGAGGCTTTAACTATTCCTCCACCAAATCAACTAAAAACAATTCCATAACTATTTTTTTTATAATTTTGTTTATTTATATTGCACAAAATTTGTAGAGGTCTTGCTCCCTCCCAGTATAATTTATTATTACATCTATACTATGCGTAATCTTTTTCAAGCCTATAAATAATAAATACTAGTAATTAAACTAATTGCGTTCATTACTCAATAAACCAGTTTAAATTATATTTATTAATATAACTATAATTTATTTTCTTCACTATTCAATAAATTTGTTCTAACTTTGTTAGATGGCCGTAGAGTAGATTTAGTGCGTGCTAAATCGCGTTAAAGATTGTAATAACTCATGCATTTCTACACCACGCAATTTTATTTTTACACGAAGGTAAATCTATAATAAATTAGTTTTATTACTCACAATTTATTCTGCGTTATAAATTTATGCTAGAAATTATGCGTATAAATTGTATATACTTAAACTTAAATATACTTGATATAAAATGTTTGATACAACGGAGATATTAAAGTAGTAAAATGAATTGATGAAGATATATTGTATAACTTTGTAAAAATATATTTATTATCTCTATAACCATAAGGGATGAAATTACCAACGGATGAAATATATTTTTAATTTTATGTTTTTGTTTGTATTTGTATGGATGTAAACGCTAATCTTCGTTACAAATTTATACTTGAAAATTATCTGTATAAATTATAAAAAGCCTATAAATAAAATAATGTCGTTTCATGTTTAGAAATTTATGAATTCAAATATTCAAATATTGGAGCGTTACCTTTCATTGGTGAGAGATGTCACCCTAGACAATATAATAATTCTGTCTGGATGTCACTATCATATCACTGTCAAATTAAAAATATATATTTTGAGGTTAAGGAAAATAACCATAAATTATGAAAAAAATATTAAATTCATTTTGAGATGAATAATTATATTGAATATGAATCTCCTTATATTAGTTTTTTATTGGTCAACAGCAATCAGAACAAACAGAATCCTATGGGCTATTTTTGTTGGCTTTGCTAAATCGAAGTAGAATATATTTTGAGTTATAAAAATATCTTGGTGTATTTTTCCTTAATGATATAATAATCATGTTATTCAAGAGAATGATAAAATAGATACTGTGTTAATGCTGAGTGTATAATATCGAATATGACATACCATTATTTGTTCGGGATACTTGGGTATTTCATTTCTGGTATTTCAGTTTTTTCACTTTTCACTTTCACCTAACCTAAATGACAATCATTTGTGATGAAATAGAAATAAAGTTGGGCACATTTCTGGGAAAAATCCGGATTCTGAATATGTGTCTGATAATAGCATGGATTAAATGAGGATGTACTTTAGCATGGCATGTTTACCAGACCAAATGTTGGTCAAGAGCCCTGAAGTTAATTTGATAAGAGTTAAGAGTCATCACAAACAAGAACTCTCTGGTATGTGCCAAGTCAAATCTTGCATACTGATCTCATTATTAAAACATTTCTAGAAGTATTTATCAAAAAAGTACATCATGTAAATACAAGCATGCTACCATTGCTGTCGAATTCTCAAGACAGAAGACTCAAGAAGAATTAACCAGTAGATCTTTTTTGAGGAAGAGGATCATCAACAGCCTAGACAATATAATAATAATCAACAGCTACAACATGTTCTGATTGCTGTTCAGGGGCCATTCATTGTGATCGATTTTTTGAAGATTTTTAGACTCTCTTCCAACTTGGTGATACGTGGTGATATTCAAAATCACCCTTTCCCTTTCTCACCAAACATCACGTTATTGAAAAAATTGTAATTTTTTTTTTAACAATAGGTAAAAAAAATATACGTGATGTCTCACCATACCCCTCTTTTCCTTACGTGATATTTTACCTCCCTCTCCCTAAAAACCTCACACGGGCGCTTCCTCAACAATGTCAAAAAAATGATGAAAGTCGCCAAAAATATCAATTCCAATGATAAATCCTGCTCTGTCCATGTCACCTTTGTATAACATGCTCAGCTATAATTATCAGAAACGGTTCATTGGCGAATAAATGGCAAAGACTATAAATAATTAATAAATGTATCTGGGGAACTGTCGCATATGTGCAATTATCATCGGCCGAGAACTGCAATCAACTTAACCTATGCAGTTTTTATGCGTGCGCGGACGTGCGTGATGCTTCGATATTAATCGACGACAGTAAAAGTTATATATGTACATAACATAAATAATCACATATGGGAAGAAAATGCGTAAATAATTGCATGTAGATGGCTATTGTTTGTTTTTTGAAAATTTAACACCTCACCCTTCAACATAGAGAGCAAAAGGTAGTAGAAGACCAAGGATGTGCTACAAATGAGCGGTTAAGGTTTCACATGGGCGGAAAAAAATTTAAATTATAGAGTAGTAGGTTTTGTTAATAATAATAATAATAATAATTTATTATTTTATTAATGACGTTTCATCATAATAATGTAAATATCTTGGAAATTTATATAAAAACTCATAGATTTTAGTATTTGTTGTTATTGTAGACATATTGAAGTATGGCATACTAAGATTACAATACTCTACAACAACTGAATGTATTTTTTAAAAAAATTACAATAATCTAGTGAAGATAGTCCTTAGGACAATTGCTGCCTCCACATAGAATGCGACAAATAACTTAATCGCAGAGAGAGAACAACCGTTTTGCAATTTTAAATAATACGATTTATAGATAATTAATCTATTTCACAAAAAAACGAGTAGATTACTCATTAGTGTCAATATTTCATAAAATTAGGAAAATTCCTACTACGATTTGAATTTCTAGAAAATGTTTTTCAACTCTATGTCATTGAACGTGATATTCAATAAATAATATACAGAAATTATACAATAGAATTCTCGTAATAAAACACTGCAAAATGTGTCCAATTCGCTAGCACGTGTAGCCGAAAATTATTTTGGGACCATTGCAAAGATATTTCGAGATATTTCAGTCAGAGTTTTCATCGGCATAACAATAGTGAAATATTATGAGAAAGGCAGTACAATTAAATTTAATTATAGGAAAAATATTTAAAAAATAATACAAGCCTGCTCATGAAAAAACTCATGCTTTACTCATGAAAAAATGCACATAGAAAAGGGGAAATGTAATGATAATAATATAATTTGTTGGTACAATATTTTGTGTAAGAAATATTTGAGTGGCATGCTGGCTCGTATAGCAGAGGCACTGTTGCAGCAAAAATCGCTGTAGAGAAAGGGTTGAAACTAATTATCTTTATTGACAATATTAAAATTAAATATTTGATTCGAACTACTGTTTTTTTTTTAATTTTTCTACGCATAAATCTACGTACATTTTTATTATCGGCGGCGCCCGTGCTGCTCTTACGTATACTAATATGCCTTTACTTTTAAACAATTAAATTAAACAAATAATTTTCGATAAGAAATATAACGTAATGCACATAAATCTAACTGAATGGACATCAGGTATTTTCATTATCGACAAATGTTATTTATTATTCGAGGTTCTAAAATATTTCTTGTCGGTCACAAAATTAAATTTGTTGAAATTGTATGTACTCGGCGAAAACAGGTGTTGGGTTAAATTTTTATTTCGGTTAAAATTTCTATTTATTAATATTTATTTTTCTATAAATTTGCTAGATTTAATTGTAATAAGTTTAAGTTTATAAATTCACTACATAGGTTTCTGCGTTCCTGGTACTACTCAAAGTAGAAACGAATCTCATTCTTATTTTAATATTTATCCCTATATTAATTTTAACTATTTTAATATATATTGAAATATACATTCAATATATAATGAAAACATTTTCTCTTATAACAACCTTGACATTGAACGTTCGCTATTTCATATTACACAATCAACTATAAATGTTAATATGGATTTGCGTTGAACAATTATTTATATATATATATATATATATATATATATATATATATATGTGTAAATATATTATATGCTTATATGTCTCGATTGATTAGCATAGAAAATTATGCATTTTTTTCTATGGAATAATTTATATTTGCTTCCAATAATATTTTTATTGCAATCAACAGCAATTAATTATATGAAATGACTTCTGTGTTAAGATTTAAAATTTATTCTTCATTGTTCAGGTTTATAGTAATATTTTACTGAGCAATACATACAAGCAATTAAGGTTAATATTATCTTACTTGTGAAAAAAATCATTATTAAAGAAAATTAAAATTTATAGAATTTTGAAGAGAAATTAATTTCACACACTCTACAGCAGATTGCTGTAAAAAAATTCATAGTGCGGTTGCATGAAAAATATATTTTTCATTTCTCTGAATTTCACCTTAGAATTATTTAAATAAATATTCCTATAAATGTTACCAATTCATCAAAGTGTAAAAGTAGCTCACCTCACATGCTGGCAATTTGTGGAAAACTATTCAAATATTGAGCTTGAAACTTTATGTTTGAAGTGCTTGATTTATATTTCTACTTTGTAAAGTGGTCACTAAGCAATAATTTTATTTTTAGTTTTATTATCGAATATCTGAGCAAAATTTATAGTGACGCACACGTCATTAAAAGAGATTCTAGCAGAAATATTCTGTAATTTAATAAACTATGAAATAAGGAAAATACATTGTCATTAAATGTGCATAAACGTTCTATATATTACAAATACAAAATTTGAAATGACAGGTTTACTTAAAATATTATCTACTAATGATTAGGCTAGTAATATGCTATGCTTACAATAAAATATTTCAATGCTAATTGTTTTAAAAGATTATTAAATTGAATTAATCAAACAACATATGCATTTATAATGAAGCCAAATACTATAATTTTAACATATTAATGCTAATATTTTTGCTCTGAAATAGACATCTGTGGAATTAATCTTTAATTTCTAGCACGATTTATAACTTTTTATAATTTTTATTTTTGAATATTGAGAATACAGTACTTATTGATTAACATTCTAAATCAATCCAACAATGATTGTAGGAACAATAAAAAAAATCTTTAGTATTACAGAAAATATAATAATAATAATAATGCATATCAATAAATTCATTCCATAAAAATACGACAACTATTTGGGTTTTGATTGATGGAGCCCCATCAAGAGCCAGCACAAAAGCTCAAAGAGTCCTTAGGTTCTGAAAATTATATATATATATATATATATATATATATATATATAATATAATAAATTATAAGTTCACAATCAGTTATAAAAGTATCAATTCATAATTTACGTACATGCTCATAATCTTTAATCCTGCTGCTAAAATTAACGATAACCTTTCCCCTTGATCATCTTTTTTCGGGGCTGATTAAATCAAAAGGTTGCTTGCCAGAATTTCCATCTCTCAGCTTCTTGTTTCGTAAGATGTATATTTAAAGCGTCGTCGTTAAAGTTAAGCTGTATGTTACTTTTCACCAATGGCCGAAACATAAGAAATTTATATGTCTTTCTGACTTCACTTCTACCATTTATGTCATATGCAATGATATAAACGTAGCAGAAACTTTCGTCGCAATCTGCGAATATAAATTCATCGTCTTTCACAGGGCGGGAAAGGCGAAACACCAAATGTATCTTGTTTTGCGTCTGATCCCAATTATAAAAGTTGATTAGAAGATCAATCATTGATGTCGCCATCTTGTTGGCAGATGAATTCTCCATCAGAGCCATGTCTTGATTATGCACTACCTGTGTAGAAATTTCATTATAAAAACTTCAATATTTAGTTAACATAATCAAAATCTTTATACTTACAAGTTTTCGAAGCGAAATGAAGCACTAAATAAATAACGCAAATATTATTATATGAACACTCCGTGACAAAGATTTTCTGTGATTGAAAAATTCTTACAGATGATCAAAGTGTGCAATCTTTTGTTTTTTGGGGTTGCCAAACTATTATAAAATATCCATAGAGTTCTAGAAGAAAATAACCATAGATGATGCATTGATACAGTTTTAGAAGGAAAGACCATAGATACAAGGAGACTAAATAATGCCTCAAAACTAAATTTTTAAAATTATATTTTCAAGCGTTTGGACTACATCCATAATCTTCATTTGGGAAAAATATGTTAATATGTTCTCTACAACTACTTAAATTGATAATTGATAAACTATTGAAATTTAAATTACAATGCATTTTATTATTAATATATTATATTTCTAATATATTAATAAAAATTAATATATAATAAATAATAATAAATGATAAGTTATGTTTACAATTAGATTTTCTGAATATGAAAATAAAAAAAAAATTATTGATGCAAATTGGTATCAAATTATAATATGCATAAAAATATTATAGGTCTTTGTACAACTTGTTTTAATTTTAGTGCGTCAGTTTGAATTTACTCTTCATTCACATTTTTGTTATTAAATTTATTATTGAAATTATAAAAATAATAAATATTATAGGCCTCCGTACAACTTTAAATCAATTTGGTGCATTTGTTTGATTTTGCTCTTTATTGATATTTTTGTTATTAAATTTAAAATTACAATCGATTCGCTAGATAGGTACATACCTTGTCTTTGGAGGCACTTTTATATCACAAAAACTTTTATAATAACACAAAAATATCTCACAGAACTTTATTGCAATATTTTAATTTTACTATTGACATTTATTATGAGGCAAAAATAATATCTTTTGTTTTTTTTTTTTTTGTAAATTGGTATTGGTATATGACTTCGTCTACTTCATTGGCATATTGCATGTCATAAAAATTACCATCAATTCTGATTGTGAGCTAAAATCTAAATTTTGAAAAGCTGAGTCATGTTAATTTTTATCATTAATATAAAGCATATATATGTGTATACCTACTATAAAGAGTCAGTGACTTTCTAATAGAATAAGCATGCGGAATTTTTAAGCTAAAATGAAATAGATACAAAGTATGTTATAATTGTTTAGTTATATTTACTATCAATGCATTCGTTTTGGTGCATTTTTATTGGCATATCGTATTTGAATTGAAATGGAAATACTAACACTACAAGGTATGTTGTATTATTTGCCATCAGACTACACAAGGCAAAATAAAAAATTTCTCATAAAATAAGTTAGAAAAATGAAAACAAGAAAAAACACTATATATAATCAATATCACATAAAAATACTTATAATTACTGCAATTGAACGAATTAAATTATTTGTTAAACGCATTTTATTTGATTCATTTCGTGTTCTAAATTTTATTTGTGTGTATTTAATTTTAATGTGGACGTCAACTGTAATCAGTCGCTGAAGGAACACGGAACGGAAACTTTGTTTATAAAGGCACGATGAAATTCTTATCTCTCATTATTTTTTGTAATTCAACCAGGCCTATTATATTTTAGTATGCTATTTCAAATTATGAAATTCATCGTGATACCAATTTTCATCAAAAATGTAAAAAATAATATTTTTTAATTCGATAAAAATGTCTTCAACTTTTAGCCAAAAACTGAATTTTAGAAAGCTGATTAATATTTATTCTGATTAGGAACTTTACACCCAAAAATATGTTTCCAAGTGAAGACATCATTGCGGCATAGAATAAGGTCACTATTAGATTCATTCCAGTATTAAAAAATCTATAATATATGAATAGGTTAACCGTTGGGTTTCCATCTAAGTACAGCGTAAGAAGAAGTCTAGCACAACAGTGATTGGGGGGCAAAAAAGCACGAAATATCACGTGGTGAAAGGGAGGGTCTAGTAAAATATCTCGTAAATTTTTTTACCCTAATTTTAAATATCCAAAAAAATTAAAAAAAAAAAAAATTGTGCGGTTGTTTCTAGATGCTAAAAACACACGTGATGTTTAGTGGGGATGGAAAGGTTGTTTTTAAATACCACCATATGTACCAAGGGTGATGAGGGGACCAAAAATCCATAGAAATTGATCACCTCATTGATTGAAGGTTCCTAGGGCGAAGGTTATAATTGCTGTGAAAAATGATAATATTAAAAAATTAATTTTCAAAGAATATAAAACATATTTATTATTGAAGTTGGTGCATAAATAAAAATATTGTTTATAATTTACGTTATGGAGTCTGTTGCTTCTTGAGAAACAAATGCATAGTCTTATCTTCAAGATTCAAAATAAAAGTATTTTGACATATCGATTGTATATTAATAATTCATAACAATGAAATTTTTATTAAGACATCTATCCAATATAGATTTTTTTTTATTTCTGTACCTGTTCTACCACCTATTCCATACGGACCATCACCAAATTTTTGGTAGTACTTAGGTATGTCTAAATCTAATGCCAATCCAGTGGTTGGGTTGAACATCGTGGTATGATGGTATAAAAGTTATGAATTTATAACAATGAAATTTTAATAAGCCAACTATCTAATATAGCTTCTTTTTTTAATATCTACACCTATTCTCTATATGGAACATCTACAAATTTTTGGTAGTACTTAGGTATGTCTAAATCGAATGCCATTCCAGTTGATGGATGCTAGTGAAAGATGGTATAAATTTTATGAATTTACATCAATGAAATTTTTAATTAGCCAACTATCCAATATAGTTTTTTATGGAAAACTTCGAATTGGATGCAATAATGAAAATCGATTCCTCGTCTAAGCATTGGTTGCGTTTTGTTGTGCATTGTGCATTGTGCGTCGCGTTGCGCAGGCAGACGTGCGGGCCTCTTAACAAGAGTGCATATTATTAGCTCATGCATCTTTAAAGCTAACATTATTACATTATATTGCACACATTCAAGTCAAGTTCAAGGCGATCAGCTGACATTGACAGCTCGACGATTTTATAAGGCGCACGCGCTTGCTAAACATACACACAACTATATATGTTTATATTTATCGCACATAATAATATTTGCTCCCATTGGCGTAGCTCAAGTAGATAAGGTAACTGCGAGAGAAATGATTCTCAACATTTTCTAACTGACATCATTATAACTTTCTTCTATTTGCGGAAATGTAACTCTTACGCATGCTACGAATAAATTGCAGCAAAACTTAAAGAAAATTTATGCAGGTGGTACTTTTTCTTAACAAACAAGAAACAACTTAAAAATAATATGTAAGTTCTATTTTCTAACAACCAATGTTATTTATATTTATATTTTATTAGTATTTTTTTATTTGTTAGATATTTATAACAGCATTTTTATTCTTGATACTAGTACTATATTTTAAAATTAGTACAATTACATAAAACAGCTATTAATTATATTGTGGCGAATAGAGGTTGAAGGGTTCTTTCTTTATAGACGATCCTACTAAGTAGTATATATTTTAGCATGGCCTCCCCAATATGAAGAAATCGCTTTAACACTCTAACTCGACCTCTTAAACACCTGTAATTACCTGTGAAGGTTATTAACTAAGGAATGAAACCAAGAATATTTTTATAATTAAACCTATTTAATAACTTAGAAATAGTTACAAGTATGTATTTGTGGAAAATTACTGTATTTGCATACCCCTTGTTTCCTAACGAATATTACTGATCTGTACTTAACGATATTGTCGATATATGGGAAGAATTGTTATAGCTAACAATACATGATCTGATTTTTATTTACTATATGGGGTACCTTTGACCTCTTCAAAGGGCTGAAAAGCTCTTACTGCCTCGACCTCAAGAAGTTTTTTCTCTTGAAGTTTTCACCCCAAAAATCATTATGTAAATAATGAGGCTGTTACTTCTAAATCATAAATTTTGCTAAATATTTATGTATCAAATAAATGAAAATTAAATAAATGTGAAATTATTTCTCCTACGACCATGATCACTTGCGGAAAACTCAAGTTCATGTGAGTATTATATAATTGATGTAACGGACAGTGGCTTTTTTATGTTTGTAATTTGAATGAATTTTACAATATAAAATAAAGCCATAAATATTTTACTGTAATGTTGTGTGATTGATGATTATGCTAACATAGACTTTGTAATGAGAAATATATTGCATTTAAGTAATGTAATGATTTCCATATTTTGAAATACTTTGTCATTAAAATTTTATTACATCAATTATCTTAATACTTGAACTATCAAAAATTATTGGAAATAAATATTCAATGGTGTGAAAATATATACCTACATGCTATCCTTTATATGAACTTTTTTACATACAGATTTTATTATTTTTATTTTGTTTTTTGATTGTACTTTGATTCTCAAAGGGGTTCATAACAATTTGCAAGAAACCTTTATCAAAAAACAAGAATTTTCTTGAAACAAAAAACTTTGCTAGGGGGTTCATGATACAAAAAAGTTTGGGAACCTATATCCTAGATGTTTTACCAATGCCCACAATATTGCTAACGTTCCACACTATCTTATCAGTATCAGTACTCTATAAAAGAGATCACGTCCATACTCACACCTAAGTATACTTCTCCATAATTTGCTGAAAATATGATATAATATCCAAGTATTATCTTTAACCACACATTTAATACTTTATATACACACAATTAATCCCACCACACGCATTGTAAAACAGTTTTCAAATTTTTCACCACATGTATTACACAGTCGATTATATCTAAATGAATTATTATGTAAAAGGCGGTAATTTTACACAGATTTTATTTAAATTCACACTGAATACATTATTACGTAATTTATGAAGAAGAGATTACGATCGCTAATAATGCAATCATCGCATTTAATAACGCTATAATATACAGTTTGCAGTTATCTCCATGTCATTGATGTAAATAAATATAGTTGAAGATTCATTTAAATAATCTAATAACATAAACTATATCAATTGACGTGTAATAAAATTGAAGCCGGTATATACTTTATGAAGAGATGTGGGAATGTGGAGAGAGAAATGGTGGAAAACTAACAAACGTATTTTTTCTCTTAATTAACTTCCCGTAGGGTAAGTTATTGTAATGGGCCGAAAATCGGAATTGAAAATTTTTACATTTCTCGACGTTTTGAAGGTTTCTGAACGTTTTGGCATACCTCAGAAAAAATGGATGTGTGTGTGTGTGTGTGTGTGTGTGTGTGTATGTATGTGTGGATACAAATTTCCAGTCACGTTTTAGGGCGCACGGATCAACCGATTTGAATGGTTCAAAAAACATTCGATTCCTATTGATTGGGAAAAGAGCTGATTAGTTTTTGGCAAAGGCAGGTCCAGCCGTTTCGGAGATACGGAGCAAAGAGTGCAGAAAATAGAAATCGAATTTTGAGCGAACGGAGTATCCGATTTGAATGATCTAAAAAACATTCAATTAGTAATGATTGGGAGAAGTGTTTATTACTTTTTGGCAAAGGCAGGCCCAGCCATTTCGAAGATACGGAGCTAAATATGTAAAAAATGGTAGTTTTTGAGAGAACTAAGCGTCCGATTTAAATGATTCAAAGAACTTTCTGCTTGTCTTAACAAAATAATTGATTTTGAAAAAAAAATTTGTTCCAATTTTTTTTTTTTTTTTTTTTTTTTTTTAGTATTTTGTATATCGAAAATATTTCAGATTTTATTTTTAATTCTGACTATAGTTCTAATATACTTTACAAATAATTTCATCTCTGCAATTCGGTTTATATAATTCTTATAAAAATTACACAATGTTACAATATTTATAATAATCTATTTGAAAACATTCAATATTCCTCGAACATTTCGTTACGGTGCGGGAAGTTCCAGCAATTTGCCTTAAGGCACGATGCCACCCACCCCACTAGTTTTTTAACTATACCTGCATATAGCCAATTTCTTGCATTTAAATATAATAGTGTACATGATATTGTAATGGTTGTTTGAGAGGATATAGATAATATTTACAATATTTTGTGGAAGTTTTCTGGTTATGGTACAATTTTCAGGAAGACAAATAGATAATCACATAATCCAGAGGGACTACAGTAGTGATTACAATAAAAATATCAGAATGAAATGAGGACTGTGTAAAATTGCATTTCAAGGATTTCTTGATTGTTTTTACTCTAGTTATTGTTTATTATCTTGAGTAAGTTTTCCACCGACTCTTCGCCAAAAATAGCTTCATCTTACAATTTACAATTAGTACATTTTCATGACTTGCTGGTTTATGTAATGCGTTCGCACTGATGTAATGAAGTGATTTTTATATAATCATGCCAGGGGTTTCCCAAGTTACCAAAGCTTGAAGTCTTATATCCGCGTACTGTGACAAAAAATAATCTTATTCGCTTAATGCAGATAAAAAATTATTCTTAGAGACTTTTTTTCTATCTGTTGAAAAAATACATAACCTGTTCTGCTTCGTAGAGATAGCTGTATTCTTCATAGATAGACACAATAAGATTATGAAAATATTCAATTTGGAAGTATATTCAAGAAGGAACTTGGGAGTATCTGTACAGACTTGATATAGTACTAATATTATTTGCTCCCAATTAATTCACTTTCATTTACAAATGAATTCAGCTCGATTCACTGAAATTGCTCAATCTATAAATAAAAGCATCAATCGAGATTATCGCAGTAAAATTCATGAATGGCCATATGTAAAAATGCCGTGCAACATATATTTGCAATTGTAATTTCGATACAAATTTTTGCATGCGGTGTTTGCTAATCGAATGCAAGGCACGACTCGCTTGTCAAGGTTCTTTGGTTAGAGCAAAAGTCATTTACATTATTTCCTGTAACATGCTCAAAAAAGGACAAAACGAAAAAACTGACGTAAAATAAATAAATAAAGTCTGGGGAATCAGATACAAACGAATTCTTAATATTATACACGTAATATAATTTAGTTTAATTTTCGGATAAATAGATATGTTATGGTCATGCAATGTTACAGTATTTATTTTATTAGATTATACATATATAAATTATGTTATAAAATTAGTTGGGAGAGTGATTTTGTGCCTTACTATCTCCCTCCATAGTTCTTGCCCTCCCTTTTCCCCTCATTGCACTCCATAATGGCGTGCTCTGCATCCGCCCTAGTCACTCCACCCAAGCTTCAGCAATTCAGTTTTAACCGAATTCAATCAACAAAGAAACAATCTCAAATAAAAAAAATCTACCATGTATTAAATTGATAATAATGATGATTGGTATTTTAATTAAATATATTTCAAAAGATTTCTATTAATTATTGTCATTTTTTCCTTCGTTTCCAGCAGCGCACGCTGGCTTAGACATGGGAAGCGAGCACTATTGCCTGAGATGGAACAATCATCAGAGTAACTTGCTCGGGGTTTTCAGTCAGCTGCTTCATGACGAGAGTCTTGTGGATGTCACCTTAGCCTGCTCAGAAGGGGCCTCTATCAGAGCGCATAAGGTAAAATATAATAATAATTTTTAAAATAAATTTTATAATATTTTTGTTCAATCCGCTTGTTTGCCGGTACGTCGTTCATTATTATAAATGTAGGCAATGAGAAACTTTATTGATAGATTTTTTTGGAGTATACTAACAAGGAGACTCAGAAAGAGTCAATGCATTATATTTATGTTTAGTGCAATATTAGAAACACATAACAAATTATTAAATCTTGTATCTTTGCTTTATTTTGTCTTTTGGATTTTTTTTATTTTGATAAAGTTTGCTATTAAAATCGATTCTGGGTGACTATTAACATATTTGAACATTTTAGTTATTAGAGCAATAAAAAAATTATGTATAGAATCTCTATAAGGCAAAAATAGATTATAAATTATTTTCCTTGAATTGAATTAATTTCATAATTGATATGTAGAAGTTATTAAAATTATGGTTTTATGATTATTATTCTTTGTTTATTATAATTTAATTCCTGATTTCCTTATTTTTGTATCAGTCAAAACTCTTCTCTAAGCTCGCGTTATTGTACAGGGAACTTGGATGAAAAACGTCACGATATGAAAATTGATTTTTTCCTGAATTTAAGGTTAGTCGCCTGTTGTCCTACTTAGGAAACTAGGTCTTTATTGATTATAATTTAGATGGTCAGTTTTTATTTCATTCATATCAGGTCGGCACGCGTAAAAACTATATAGACGACTCTGCTATATGAAGGTAACAGTTGCAGTTGCAAATATCTTAAATAATAATAAAATTAATAAAAATAGTAAATATAGATACATAATCTTACCATTATTTTTTTCAAATTTTATATAAATAATCTTGTAGTTTGCTCATCCGATTCGTAGATTCATTTTTATTTCTCATGTATCATTTTAAATTTAAAGTGCTACTTCCTAAATAATTTTTATAATGGACGTGGTGATAATTTTTAATAGAATTTTTTATATGATTTCTTCTTCTCAATTTTCCTTATCAAATATCCATTTCAATCGATCCAAAAACCGTATTTTAAGCAAATACAGCTGTCGTTTTTTAGAACTATTGCAAAATCGCGTATTGTTCGCGAATTGCAAAATAGACGAGGTGCTGATGGATTTTTTATGTAAATGAATTTAAATAAAATTGTTCCTAAAATTTCTTCGAAAATGTGTGCATTTTAACTAGACAACACTTTCACTTTTTCGTGTAAAATGGATAAAAAATGAGAATTCTGCGAATAAATTTAATGAGATGTATTAGTTGTTTGGGCGTGCGTAAACAATTGTAATTTTAGTAAAAATGTGGACTATTATTTAATTTAGTTTTATGGATTTTATAGAATGTAGCATTTAGTCTATTTTTATTAAAGCTCAATTTTAGCTTAATTTCTTAAGTTTTAATCTATATTTTAATTTCCTGTGGAATAAGTTATAGTAATTAGAAAAAGATCGAAAATGATGTTTCACAGGTTTCTGAACATTTTGGCATACCTTATATAAATTGTATGTGAGTGTATGTTTATATGTATTTTTTTTTTTTTTTTTTTTTTTTTTGTTACAATTTATTTTTGTTAATCAAGACTTTAATGTCTTATTTACAAAATTGATATGAGCAAAAAAAAAAAATACAAAAAAACAAAAAATGCAATACATTGAATACAAAATGAAAAAAGTTAAAATAAAAATTAAATTAAAACAGTAATACAAAAATAATAACATAAATGAACGATGACGTGATGATGTATGCCGCGTACTACGTCAGGACGCGTGCAGACATTGGGCTAGGTGTTTGGTAGATCGGAAGGCCATTTCTTGCTCAATCTTCTTATCGGTCTCTGAATCGCTTGAATTGTAGGATTTGTATGCTGGATTAATTTGTTGTTGAAAGATGAACTTCTAATCTTGATCATTTCGTTGACTGTTGAGATTTTCAAATCCTTATGTAGGCAAAAATTCGAAATATACCAAGGCGCATTAGTAAGGATACGCAGAATTTTATTCTGGCACCTTTGAATAATGTTTATGTTAGATTTGCAAGAGCAACCCCATAGTTCGATTCCATAAGTCCAAATGGGCACTATGATAGTTTTATACAAAAGTACCTTGTTATCGAGAGAGATTTCAGATTTCCTCCCAAAAAGCCAGTAAAAATCTTTTATTTTCAGTTGGATTTGTTTCTTTTTATATTCAATGTGCGTTCTCCATGTCAATTTCGAATCAATGTGCATGCCTAAATATTTAACAGAATTGCATAGTGGAATTATTGAATTGTTCATGATGATAGGTGGGCTGTTGTGATGTTTTAGAGAAACAATTATGTGCTGAGATTTTTCGATATTGATTTTGATATTCCAATCTAAAAACCATTTTTCGAGACTAGATAAATAATTTTGTAACTGACAAGTTGCTGTTCTAATATCGGAATTGCATGAAATAATTGCTATGTCATCGGCGTAAGTGCATATGGTTAGAAGATCATCTGTGGGCATATCGTTTGTGAAAAGAAGATAAAGTACAGGGCTTAGCACACTGCCCTGTGGTACCCCGCATTCTATATTTCTGATGCTCGAAGTCACATCTTTAATTTTGATTCTAAATTTTCTATTAAGCAAATATGAGCTTAAGATATTAAAGTAGTTTGGAAAAGTTGTTTTGATTTTATATAGGAGTCCTGAGTGCCAAACCTTATCGAAAGCCTGACTGACATCTAAGAATACGGCTACACTGTGTTCCTTTCTATTCATGGCTTCAAGAATACGAGACACCGTTCTGTTGCATTGTTGAATTGTAGAGTGATTTTTTCTGAAGCCAAACTGATGGTGAGGAATCCAACTATCATTCGGATGATCTTCTGACAATCTCTGCAACAAAAGTCTCTCTAAAATTTTTGATAATATCGATAAAAGACTGATAGGACGGTATGAACTAGCAGTGTGATGGTTTTTGTTTGGTTTAGCGATCATGATAATTTCTGCAGTCTTCCACGCTGTGGGCCAATAATTGTATTGAAGTATGGCGTTGAAAATATTTGTTATATATAAGATACCTTTTGTAGGCAATTCTTTTAACATCTTTGGAGTAATTTTATCCATACCCGGCGAAGATCTATTTTTTATCCTTTTTATTTCACATAAGACATCATTTGGTGAAAAATGTCCTAACGGTGTAGAATGTATGGGTTGATTTACGAAATTGTTAATTAAATTATTCTGGGAAATATTTCGAGCGCTAAAAATGCTACTTAGATGATCAGCAAATGCCTCCGCTTTTTCTTCGTTGCTTTTTGCCCAAATGAATCCGTTTTGGTTGGTTATTTTCAGAGGAGGGTTTTGTTGTAGGGGTTTACTTTTGTTTCTGATTGGTTTCCATATGGAATTATCGTACCTATTTAACTGCAATATATACGACCTGAATGTACAATTCTTCCATTCTTTCATTTTTTTCCTCAGCGAGTTATTGAGATGATTGAGCGATGTCTTATCCGTTGGTAGATGAGAATGTTGCCAGGTTCGTCTTGCTCTTCGTTTCTGTGCAATTAGCTTCTTAATCTCTTGCGGAATTATTAGATTATCATTTCTTGGATAATGTTCGGGGTGATCTGCTTGGTTGTTTCACGTACAATCTCAGAAAAATAATCTATATTATTTTCTATATCAATAACGCTTGTAGGCCTAGATTTTGGAAATAATTTTGAATCAAGTATGGATTTGAATTGAATCCAGTTAGAAAGATTGTTGTGTAGAATATGATTGTTGATAACTGGAGTAGGAAATGTGCTAAACGTCACAAGTATTGGAGAATGATCTGAAGAGAGATCGTAACTAGATTCAATATTGAGATTTGAAAGATCAATACCTTTCACAATAAAAAAATCTAAAAGGTCTGGAACTTTAGTAGGGTCAGAAGGCCAATAAGTTGGACTGCAAGTTGAAATAAAGGAAAGGTTATTTTGCCCTATGGCTGCATGAAGAATCTTTCCTTTGGCTGTAGTCAGTCTAGAACCCCAGGCAATATGTTTACAATTAAAGTCACCACCAATGATAAATTTATTACCTAATTGAGAGAAAAATGAAGAAAACTGAGCACAAGAAATTTTGAATCTTGGTGGACAATAAACAGCAGAAACACAAAAATTATATAAATTTGTTTCAACAGAAATTTGAGTTGCTTGTAGAAAATCATCAGAAATATTTGGTAGAACAAAATGCTTTATATTATTTTTGATTAATATAGCCGAACCGCCGCGAGCCCTGCCACTTGGGTGATTTGAATTATAAGTAGCGTAGTTATAAATTTTGAAGTAGTTTTTTTCAGTGAAGTGAGTTTCTGAGATTAATAAGATATCTATTAAGTTTAACTTTAAAAAACATTCTACTTCATTTTTGTGAGGTATTAAACCGTTGGCATTCCATTCAGCAATTTTAATTATTTTTGCCATTGCTTTTGTTGTTGACTAACGTGGATAACATATTTATTATTATGGTGTTCTGTTGCAAAAGCTGATTGAAGATATTTTTAAATTCTAAAATAAGTGTTGCTAGAGAATCAGAATCCGGATTTGAAGGTGAATGATTAGAAGCAGAGTAATTGTTTTTTGCAATGTCTGCATAGGATGAATTTTGAATTGTTGGATTTAAGGCCGGAGAAATGTTGTTTATTTTATTATTAGAATTAGAATTATTAGAATTTTTAAAATTTTGGTTATTTGGATCTGGATTTGTGACTGATTGATTTACTGGAGTTTTGTTTCTTTGTTCTTTAATTTTTTGGAAGTATGAGCAACCGCGATAATTAGCTGGATGAGCACCGTCGCAAAAATAACAACATGCCGGAGCATTCGGATCTTTGGTACAAGCTATAGTATTATGATTGTCACCGCATTTTAGGCAAGCAAATGGTCTATTGCAGTATTTTTTGGTGTGATTAAAGAGTTGACAGCGAGTGCATTGTATAATGTTGTTGGACTTTCTCGGTGGTTCGACGCGTATTATGCAGTTAAATAATTTATAAATGTTATAAATATTTTTGTTATTTCTATTTGGTTCCAGATCAACAAAAAACATATTAAGAGGTTCTTTTGTTATTCTATGTCTAATATTTAGGATATTACGTACGACATGACCCTGTTTTAATAGTTCTAATTTAATTGCATCTGTGCTTGTTGAAAAGTGTACATTTCTAAGAACAACCCTATAAGCCTTCTCTTCTTTTAATTGATATGTATGATATACGGCATTAGTTTCTTTTAGATGTCTGGATAAAGTTCGAAAATGGTCGACAGAATTACATAGAATTTTAAATGTATTGTTAGCTAAACTTCTCAGGAAATATTGATCGTGCGGAATTATTTCATTTAATTGATTAGACATATCATTAATATCGTCAACTCCGTAAATAAATATTGGAGGGGGCTTACTGACTGGAGCCGGTTTAACTGAGTTGTCATCATTAGCTGTTTCTATTGTTGAAAGGGCCGAAAATCGGTTTTGAATTTTGACATCTATTCCTAATGGTTCAAATGAAGTTTTTCTTTTTTTGAAATTGACTACTTGCCATGAATTAGGAGGTTTCTTGACATCAGAATGTGGTTGAGTGAGGCTTGTAGATGCACTATTACTAGATGATATTACTTCCTGTCTTGAGTCAGAAACTGATGAAGTTGAACGCAGCGAGACCTTTTCCGATGTAAACATATTGGTCCGACCTTCTTCGCGAGGTATCTTGCTGTATTTGCTGGATCCAATAACGGTCTTTCGTAGTTTTGGGATTTCTGATGGTTTACTGTCCGATTCCATATTCGCTTCTATATCTTGATTGAAATGTAAGACATTTTTTGATTCCACAAACGCACATTAGAGTCTCGATTATGTATGGTTTTTTGTAAGCAATTATTTAATTATCTGTACACTTTTGTAAGCTTTTCATGCAATTTTAATAAACCGTAAAATTCCAGTTTATATGTATGCGCGGATAAATATTTTTGTCTACGATTTGGAGAGCAAAGATCAACTAAGTTGAATTGTTCAAAAAAAACTTTCCATTCCTATTGCTAGGGAGATTGATGCTGATTAGTTTTTGGCAAAGGCAAGTGAAGCAGTTTCGGGGGCTAAAAGTGCAAACAGTGCAAATCACTTTCTGAGAGAATGGAGAATCCGATTTGAATGATTCAAAATGCATTTCAATTACATTGATGAAATGAAGAATTGAAAAAATTGTCAGGAAGGCAGATCCATCGGTTTCGGAGGTCCAGAAAAATGCTATGCACCACTAGTTATATATGTTTACTTGATGGATAAAGAACCATCAGCAAAACAAATTAGGAGAAATTATTCTTGTGAATAGTATTTACAACAAACAGTCTGTGTTATTTAAATTTAATATATTTTTAACAAAAGTCCCATATAGTCTAGTAGGAAAAATTTTCTATTAGCCTTTCGTCTATAATCATTGCGAATAATATGCTTATAACTTATAAATGTATCCGTTATGAACCGAAGGTCGTTCTGTTTGCTTATTTATTCGCTAGACAAAATTTTTGACTGGCGGCCGGTATATTTCCACATTTTGTAATTATGATGCGTGTTCGTTTGTTGCTGTTTTTTTGGCGAAAGATTGCATCATCGCAATACAAGCTTCTTGATCGCCACATATACGGATCCCCCGCACAAAATACAAGTCGTGAGCATGTAATATGCATGAGAAATGATGATGATATGCAAATGTTTGAGCAAATTTCAAATCGACAATGGTATTTTCAATTTTGCTACCTAGATGTTACCAGTTGTCATGGATAGACGCCAAGAAAATTGTAATTGTATCTCCAAAATTTGTAATTTTTCAAAATTTTGCATAACTAATCACTGTCCTTCGGGTAGAATTAATAAAAAAAATAATTTCAAATTTATGAACCTATTCTCGGATAAGATTGCTATGTATAGTCCGTGGTAACATAACATGTTTCAAATAAGTGTATGGTGAAGATTTGGTATTATTGGTGCACCAATTATTTTCCATAAATCATGTTTTTTTGATTGGCTCTCAATGTGTTACGAAAACTGACAAAAAGCTATATCTATGGTGTTTATACGTTATTGTTTATATGAATTTTTGATTTTAAATTTCAGAAATTGTTTTTTAAATTTATCGGTTCACTTAACTTGTTCTTAAAAATAGATTTTAAGGAACATGAAAGGGGGCGTCTTTTAATCACGTGAGGTTTTTATGGGGAGGGAGGTGGGGTTGACAGAAAAACACGAAATATCACGTGGGGGAAGGAAAGGTATAGCAAGATATCACGTCTAGTTATTTTTTTTTACTATTTTTTATAAAAAAGTTTAAACATTTTTAAAAAAATTAATTATTTTTTACAGTTTTTTCACGTAACTAAAAATACAGTGATGTTTGGTGGGGGGTAATTTTGAATATTACCAAATATCACCAAGGGGGAGAAAGAAAGCCTAAAATCCTTAAAAACTCGCTCACGTGATTAATGGACGCCCCCAAAAGTAGTTTTATTATTGATTACAATTTTTTTTCTGAATGATCAAACAAGATTTTTTTCTTTCTTTATTTCTGTATTTTGTTAATGCCATTTGATTCTAGATAGTTTATTTTGATTCAGTAAATTCATCACATTTATAAAATAATGAGGAACAGATGACGGTTTAGTGTTATTAGGAAGTCTAATTGCTGTCTTGTCTGTGGTCTCAAATAACAATTCTAAATAAATAAATTTTATCCGCATAACGTAAAAATAGATTTGCTAATGTATTATTTTTCCAGGTGGTGTTGTCCGCTTGTTCGTCATATTTCCAAGCGCTGTTCCTGGACCATCCGTCTCGACACCCGATCGTGATTCTGAAGGACGTCCATTTCGCCGAGTTGCGCACGCTTGTCGAGTTCATGTACAAAGGCGAAGTTAACGTGCAGTACTGCCAGTTGTCGGCCCTTCTCAAAACAGCCGAGAGCCTTAAGGTATTTGGAGCAAGTGCGAAAATTACTTTTCATATTAGTGTCCATCACACGATTGGCCACGCTTGATTTGGAACTTTGACTCAGTTGTATGAGCTAACCAGCTTTCAAACAAGTTATAAATTCCAATAGTAATTTGGTAAAATCACATGCAGATTTGATTGATTATACGTTTTTAATTTTATTTCTCTTTCCAGGTTAAAGGTCTAGCCGAAATGACGAACTTGAACGCCGCGACCACAACCTCAAACTCCTCCTCAACGATTTCAGCGCCTATGATGCACGATGCTCCCTCCGAAAGTGTGCAGACTCACCAGATTGCCCCAATTCCCGGAGTTTCTTCAAACAGCACAACTAACAACATCAGCGCTTCGACGTCTATTTCCTCAACAATCACAAGACACCAGAATAATACAACAACGGCAATTAATCAGTTAGGGCCTATTCTTGGTTCGACCAGTACAAATAGCACGAACACAAATAGTAGTCAAATTAACCAACAAATGCCAGTGAGTGGCTCGACACTTCATCAGCCTAACGAAAGTAGCCAGACGTCCAGGATCTCCATAGACACTCTAACCAGACATGACCGGAAACAGAATAATCATCATGCAGACATTTCAGATACGGTAATTTATTTTAGTCCTCTAATTTTATTTTACAATTTCAAATCTTCTGATGTTTTGAAATATTTGATGCATTTTTTTATCTATTATTATTTTCAGTCGATCAAAAGGCATACGAACAACATAACCGAGCAGTCTTATACCCCACCACCACGATTGGAACAATCACCCCTGTCATTAATCAGAGCAAAGCCTCCCGAAACGGCGACATGTACGCCCATGGCCTGTGATGATACTGATGATGACGAAACACCTGCAACCCTTGGAAAATCAATTAATAACAATAATACTTCTAGTAATGCTACATCTACGCCATTGGTCAAGCATTCTAACTGTACAGATGTCGGTAAGTAAAAATCAACTCTTAAATAATTTTGTAATATCAACTTTTATCAATGTTTTAACTGTTTTTACTTTATATTAGGTTTGAATATGAGTATATCTTCGTCCTCGGAGCATTCAACTCGTATCGGTGTTGCTAGTAGCCAAGTTGCTGCTGCTTCTCTTGCGACGAGTATGCCTCTTTTATCATCTTCTGCAGGAGGAGGTCCACCTTTGCCGCAGGCAGCACCACCGCCTTCGACAAGCGTACCTCTTCCATCGCCTCCACAACCTCCGCAAAGAGAAGCACCTCCAGATCCATTACCTGGCCCATCGGGTCTTCCACCTGTTCAGCAAGTACCTCTGGTAAGATAATAGAAACTGCATAGATGCAAAAATTGTTAATTAGTAATTATTCTGCTTCCAAATTTTAAATTAGCCTGATGATTCCCACAGTTTATAATATTGAAAAACTATGTTATAATAACATTTAGTATTACTAATTTTGCAATTATTATATATAAAACTTTACTTATAGTCTCTGAAGAAAGAAGTAGACTGGGAAAGAGCTGTCGAGGAAATCAAGGCTGAATCTTCTTCTGCTGAATATCTTAGGCATGCCCATGACCAGGTTAGTGCATTATTTATCTATTTATAATTTATTATCCATTGTCGTTATTATTCATAAAACATGAAATAAATATTGTTGCCATTGATGTAATTCAATTGATTACCATCATGGTAATTACAATTATTATATTGCTGACAAAATTGGATATTGTATTATATGAAATGATCTCGTTATGATGCAGGTGGTAAAGTAATATAAAGCAATAATATTTTTGTAGATATTTATCGGCAGCACTTTCAAAATTTTAATGAGTTTTTTAGTGGTAGGTATTTTTAAATAAATATCGATATCCGGTCAATTTAATAAATAACATCGTACTGCTGTTGATTACTTTTTAATTAAAAAAATATGATTTTAATATTTTGGGGCAATTATAAAAATACGATAAATTGTGATACAATTTTTGGAATATGAATATTGAAATACAGTTTTGAAAACCGAAGCTTAATTTGCTCATTTTTCTTTATTGGAATTAGTTACATATATTCAAAATTATTTCTTAGGTACAAAATAAATAATAATGTCAGCGTTAATTGGTTAATTAAGATAGTTCATTCTTGATATAAAAACTTCTAATTGTTAAGAACATTGGCTAGCACAAAGCAGGATTAATCTCAACTTCGGCCAGCTTGATATCAAGTCGTATTAAATTTTCTTATAAAGATAGAGATCTCAAATATTATGTCAATTAAAAATTATGAGAATTGCTGCTTCTTGTGTAAGCTCACTCTATTAGATATACATATTTAATATATAAGGTCTTGACATAAAATAGAAGAGCGGTTGACCACTGGGTTGCTTTTTTGAGAAAAATACTAGATTAGGAAGTAGATAGCAAAGTCAGCTCATAGAACACATAGTACTGATCGCAGGCAATTTCAAAATAGGTTTCTCCTGAATGAAGGAAAATTAAATTAAAAAAAAACATGAAAATTAAGCATGATTATAAGGCATTATACGCTCTGAATATTGTCTTATCCTTTTGCTTCCGATACATGATTTTTATCGGTCGTGAATAATTTGAAATGGATCGCGTGCCAATTTCGGTCACCTGTTCTGGTCCTTCTTCTTGTACCTTCAGGTCAGGATTAGATTTTAAAAATATTAGTATTTTTTAATGCGATTGAACCACCAGGGACCGGATACAAAATACGTCTCAACGATAAAGCTCTTTTTTTTTCAAATTTATTATTCAAACTAAACTAAAAACTCAAAATAATATTTTGTTAAGTGCATCTATTATTAAACTTTTTAAGTACAACTATTATTTAACTCAAAATAATATTTTTTTGAGTGCATCTATTGTTATTATTATCATTACTATTATTATTTTATTAAAACGTTTTAAAAATTTTATTAAAAGTTTTTTTTAACCGAAAATTGACATGATCTCTTCAATACTAAGGTGTCGAAGATTTGAATTGTTTTAGTAAATCTTAAGTAGGTTCAGATTCGTCGCTAACGTAAGATTTGTTGTATAGATTGCAAACAAAGTTATATCGGTTTGTGACGTGCATGTTGAGAATATAACTAATATATTAATTATTAAAATACAGCCCTGTATCCTCCTGAAAATGAATTTCGGACACTTTATGTTCGCGATTTTATATATTCGATGCTCGATCGAGCTGTTAGCAATAATTGATAATGTCAAATTACATCGAACGGCCGCTACGCCTCGTTCTTTTCGACGATAAGCATCGTCACAGTATAATTGAAGACATCCAGGTGGGATTTTGTTACATTTTAAATTCAGATAATGGCAATAAGACAATTATGAAAGTGTATCAAACGGAAGTTATACAAGCAGATGATTTGTTATCAAAAGATATAAGAAAAAATCAACGGTCGAGTTTAGGTCAATCGCAGTTTAATACAAGACATTTTTATTAGCATTTTTTTTATATTATACAATTTTGATGAAACCTTTCAGTTCATGGTCTTAACGAACATTCTGAAATGTTATGGATCTACAAATAGTTGTTTAATTATAAAAATTCATTAACCATGGACTGACTAAGTCAAAATTGTAAACTCTTTTTTTTCTGGTTTACTATAGCTTTTACTTTTCCAATCCTAATTATTCCTAAAGTCTTCGCAATTATTTTCAGAATTAATATTTTTTTCTTATGTATTCTTCTTATGAATTAGTTCCATAAAATAATACGTTTGCGGTTCTTTATAATGAACCTATAATTCAGAAATATTATTTTAAATGAATTTAATCAGATCTTGAATAATTATTTAAATTGTGTTCCACCTTTTCGTCGCAATTAAATTAAACTGAGCCAAAATTGTGCTTTTCGATTGTATATTCTGGTCACGGTCACGAAGACGCCTGGTGTACCTTAAACCAACAGTTGTCTTGAGGGGAGATTTTTGATTTTGCGTGATCAAACATACTTGAGGTTTTATGACAACATCGGACAGGCCAATTCCAGTTTTTAAATACGTTTGAATATATTTCAAAGACTGCTTCCTTGGGGACATTAATTTTTTGCCGTTGTTCAAGTTTTTTTAATCATTAGCTTGAATAATGTATGTATAATATATTATGTTTTGAATCTTTTGTTATGATGCTGATAGCACAATACTTGAAAGATTTATTAGGCATTCTATATAATATCTGTTATGCAAAAACGTTGGCATTTTAAGAATTTGTAGATAGATTTAGTGATGAATCTATTATTGATTAGATGTATTTGAGTCCTGCTGATGTTGTGAAGTTCGTAAGTATTGTTTATTTTACAGTGGTTTTTAGAATGTAGTAATTCACATTTTAAGTAATGTTTGTGTCAGTTACAAAATGATTTTTTGAAAAGTGTAAATTACCTCTCTTTTTGTGCGTGTATTACTATTTGATTGAGTTATTAATCCTTTATCACAAGATAACGACCGATCGAGAGAAAGAAGATTTAATGATTATTTTCATTGTTATGATTTCTTGCAAAGAAGAGATACACACAATCTAATAATTAAGTTCCAGAACATAAAACAAATATTATTTGAATGAATCATCCACGCATGATTCCAATTTCTTCATCATCCACTCATTGCAGTCATGCCAAACAAAAAACGAGCGTCAACTTCTTTAAACATTTTTTGAGAATTTTGTTTGTAGAAAATTCTTCTCTCGGTCGAGAGACTATCCAAAATTGTTATGCAAGCAGAGATATTAAATTTATTATCATAGATCAACAAATTTGGGTGTTTTGTTATTGTGTCGATTATCTGCACTTTTTGTAAAAAGAATATATTTTTGAACATCGCGAATCGATACACTTTTATTAGATGCACGTTTCCTCACACTTGAGACTGTTATATTTTTGGTATTAGCTGCAGATGTATTGTAATAAAGTCCGTCAAATCTAAAATCTCTTCCATAATAGAAACTAAAGTTTTTTTTCAAAAACAAATAATCACATACAAGAAGTTGATGGTCTTGTTTTTGTTTGGTTGCAGGAGTCGGATGACAGTTCTTCGCCACGACTATACTCGTGCGGTTATTGCGGCGCGGCGTTTCCTCATCAGAGCAAATTGACGCGGCATATATTGTCGCATAGTCTAGAGACGCTGAAATACAGAGAGCAGCAGGCTCAGCTCAGGCACACGTTGGCATATTCCCTGGGAGTTGGAGTCTGTGAGCCCCTCAATCTGATGGACCCCAGTTTTGCCAGAAACGCTTCTCTACCAGTAGACGAAAGCAGCAGGCACGAAGGATCAGGATCTATGGAACATTCACACGATGCTCATGATCCTAGTGGATTGGAAATGGATTTTACGACGACTTCGGGATCAGTGGAACAAGCTGGCGGTGTGGTTTTGTGTAAATTTTGTGGAAAGAGTTTTCCGGACGTGTCATCTTTGATTGTACATTTGCCTGTACATACGGGAGACCGTCCGTTTAAATGCGAGTTTTGTGGGAAGGCTTTTAAACTGAGGCATCATATGAAGGACCACTGTAGAGTACATACAGGTCAGTAAATGTAATGGATAACTTAATTACTCTAGAGAAAAATCCTCTAAAACATCTTTTGAAGTTATTAGCATAATTAATTTATTTTTATTAATAACTATTTCTACTATCCCTTTTCGGTTAGGCGAAAGACCTTTTCGTTGTGCACTTTGCGGGAAGACATTTTCGCGTTCGACAATACTCAAAGCCCACGAGAAAACGCACTATCCAAAGTATGTTAGAAAATTTCTGTCGCCGAGTCCAGTGGACAACGATGAAGATAATCCAAACCAATAGGAGCGACTGCCCTGGCCTCCACCCATCTGGTGGACTTGGTAAATGACCAGGGCGCAACGACCAGAAATCATATTCGAAACAACAATTATTTGTAGGACTCTCACTAACTCATTCTATCGTTGGCGCAACTATTGCTGATTGGTTTTGATTCCTAACTTGTGTCTTTGGAAAATAATTTTATCTTTGGCTAGATGCATTTAAAATTACCAAATTAACTTAAGTATGCCTACCATAGCAAAACACCAACATTAGGCTTTTTGCGAATTTTTAAGAAATAGGTAGAGTTCATTGATACTTGATTTTTGATAGTGATTTTTAATACAAATCAGGAATATAATTTCAGTTTTCAAATATATATTTAATTCTTTACAATTTTTATTATTTTACAAAAACACATAGTTGGAATCTCCCAAATTTTTGTTATCAAGAAAAAGGTATGTGATCAGAAAATAAAACGAAGCAGAATTATCAGCGATCATTTTATCAATCACAATGAGCGTTCTGCTTTGTTTTATTTCATCTCTAATAGAATAAATTTTCTTGCAGAAAATTTAATCTTATTAAATCTGATTTTGAGTTGAAGTAATGCGATCTCATTTTTAGTATTCTTTTTGTGTGATTCTTATTAGATTGAGAATATTGCGTGCGCTGGGACATTATTCGAAATACTTTATGTGAGGCATCGGTTCACATAAAATAGAAACATATAGCTGATGTCGTTCAATACATTGTATTATTTATACTGTCTTGAATGCTTTTTATAAACGCATGGTTTCGGATTACAAATCAAACGACTTGTGAGTGGTCTACGTACAACGATTTTCAATGTAGAAAATACTATTCGTGTCGTTTTCTCAAGTTTTGCACTAGAAATGGTAATAGATAATTGATTGAAAATTTAAGGAAAATGCTCATATGTTAAACAAGCCCTGGCATTTATTACAATGTTTTAAAAAAATTGATTAACAATACTATTGAAAATCATCACCCAAAGTAACTGTAATGTGTATATTCTATAGCAACATATTTAAAAAGTAAACCAAATAGGATGTTCTTTCAATAATCTATTATAGCAAATTTTCAAAATTAATAGGACATCTACCGATTAGCAACAGTGTTTTCATAAATCTGGTACATTTGGCTACAATTATCATTTTCATTTTTTCAGTGTTATTCATTAATTGATAACCGGTATTATTTCCTGGAAACCCGTTTTTCAAAATCAACAAACTTAATTTAATAAATAAAAAAATCATTTCAATTATTTTGGATTCACTATGGTTTTATATATTTCACTGGTGTTATTTTACAAAATTTTATTCACAAATTTTCTATCATTAATATTACATTTTTGCTGCAAAATTTGAGAAAATCAATTCAAGCAATAAATATCAATTACTTCACAGCTTTGTTCAACGCTGTCGGATTTTAATGTAATTGAAAACAAGTACAATTTACATTATAAAATAATTATTGTGTAAGTTTGGTGCTGTATTGAATAAAACGAACAACGAAAACAAATTTAGTTCTTAAAAAATATAAGGCAGGCAAATATTGAATGTCGAACCCGAAACTCAATGTACGTGACGAATTATTCGTTCCAAAAGCGAAAAAAATTTTGTATGTAATTTTTAATTATGTATAAATACCACAGGTGCTTATAGTGATATTGAAATGTTATTATATTTGTAATATTGAAAATGTTTCTTAATACTAGCTTACAATTAGTTTAGTAGTGTCTTTAAACATATTAGGGGGCGTAGTCGCCGATTGTTTTTTTTTTAATTAAAACAATAATAATGTAATTAAAAAACAATGGCTGATAAGCGATTATATTTTAAACAATTTATTAGTGATAACACTTTTGGACATTTACGAGATACGATATGGTGATATGTTTTTGGATGTAGGAAGAAGTGAAATGGGTGATATGATTAGAAATAGTGATGGCAAATGGCAAAAAAATCAAGTTGTTTGAGGAACCAATCACAAATTTAATAGGACCAAATTCCCAACTTTCCAACATTGAAAATTTGGACAATTTTTTATTTTAAAGTTCAAGAACTGCTTAAATTTTAAAGACCTTTTAAAGATCAAGTTGGATGTGCAAAATATTTTTCTAATTGTAAATCAAACAATATAGACATATTATGTACATCAGAACGATAGTTAAAATAAAAAAAGTTTTTAACAAGCATCCATCCAGTTGTTCAAAATAAAACCTAAGTTATTTTTAAAATAAATCTTTCATACATTCGGAGTATTAGTTTGACTCTTCTTCAATGATCAAATTTACAAATTATCTAAAAAAAACTCTCACAATGACTAGAAGACTTAAGTTAATGGTTATATTTATCAAAAATAATTATATATTTAATTTGAAAATTAAACTAAAATTAAATTCAACGAAAAACCATGTTGAGTTGTATGAAATAACTGATGAATGGGCTAAAGAAGGATCGAACTGGGTTTCGAAACGTTTGAAAGATTCATTAAATATTTTCTAAACATCTTTTAGTTTTATTTTCATTAACTGGATGGATGCATATTAACAAACTTGCTTTTTTAATCATATATCTTTTATCATTTGAAATATTATTTCAGATTTCAGCCGAGTATTTTTTAATATGACCATTACTCCAATTTGGATTTTTCGCCATTTCCATTCGTGAGAAAATTAAATTGGACGCAGGTAGATTTTCCGAATTAATTCAGTAATAAACGAGCTGTGAATAGGAAAATTTAAGACTGAAGGAAAAGCTTTGTGGCAAAAACTGTATTGAAACATAAATTGTAATTATGTAAAATAAGCACATCTATTTCCAATGCTTATTTTAGAAATTGGTTTTCTCGTTGAGGTTCAACAAGCTAATTATTTCTGGTTTTAGTGGAGAGTTGCTGGCAAAATATACGCATATCTAGGATAATTTATTATCTAAAAAATTTGTATTGGGCTAAAATCTATTTTTGTTTTACAATTCTATCTCTTTTCCTTGATCTCTAAATATTTTTGTGCTGTGTACGCATTTTTACTTTTTGATATTCTTTAGTATTACAAATTATCTAGTGACGATTTCAACAAATAACATGCATGGCGACAAGTTTCGAATAAAAATTTATATAATTCGGCTTTTTTTATTAAAGCCTAGTGATAAAATTCTAAAATTAAGAAATTTGGTCAAATTTATGTGATATGAAAGGGTAGTTTGAAATTGTGTCATTTTCGGCGTAAGTTTATATTTAGGATTTTTATATGGTAAATTTTTTTTGTGAAATTAGACTGTGATATAGTCTGTAAAATTGTGATTTTAGGTCAAGTACTTTGATAAAGTGATGTGGATATTTTTGGATCTCAAAATTTGTGATTTTTTGTGAAATTGATCAATCAAACAAGGTTTGATGATTGGTACATATTTGGTTGTAGGTGGAAATTAAAAATTGGATTTTGATTGTCATTAAAATTAGTTGTAAAAAATCAAGTCGTATAAATTTTGTTTTTGAAGCATCGTCATGCATGTGGATTATTGTTGCATGATATTTTGGCGTAGTATTACATGATCTTATGAAAAATGTCTTATATATCTCTTTTGGATTTGTTAACTTTCCTTATTATTTTTGCTATTTCTATATTTTTCTCAATTTCAATAAATATTTTGGCATTTTTTGGATTGGTGATAGCAATACAGCTAGGAAAGGTCATCCATAGGGTTAATATTTTGTTCCATAAAAATAAAAATTATTGCTGATTGTTGAAATTACTCAATTTATTATGGGTTTATTTTGATTTGTGGATTTTCTAAATACTTCTCGATAATTTTTTTGATGATTGTAAAATGGGCAAAAATATTTCTGTGTATTATTTGCAACAATAGGTCAAATGGAATATAAATTTATGTTTGTTCTTTGGATAACTTATTTTTAATTATGATTTTTGAACTTCTGAACTAAAAGTACTTTTTTTTCTTTAA
Organism: Ctenocephalides felis; assembly: GCF_003426905.1. Lineage (NCBI taxonomy): Eukaryota > Metazoa > Arthropoda > Insecta > Siphonaptera > Pulicidae > Ctenocephalides > Ctenocephalides felis. The sequence continues at coordinate 5,965,386 of NW_020539724.1, read as the reverse complement.
GACAATTTTTTTAAAGAAATTTATTGGACATTTTGGGGATATGGGATGATGTCACCTTCTTCAAGAACTCTTGATAGTAACTAAAAAAAACATTATGCATTTAAAAGTGCTAGAATTGGAAAATGTTAAGTTATTAAGATGAAAAGAGAATTTGTTCAATTTTATAAGTATATAATAATTTTTCTAATTTGTTATCAATAGTTTGTGAAGAAGGACAAATGTTTTGTCCTTAAGACGAAGACATTTCATATCCCCAAAACGTTCATAAAGTAATTGAAAAAGTTTAAATAAATAAAAATTCTTGAAGAGATTTTTAGTTCATAAATTTAAATCATTTTGTTGCTAGAACGATGTTTTCTTTAAACACGAATATAATTAGTATAAATAAAACTAAACTATAAGAATAACTGAAGCAATATCAACAACTATAAACATGTTTTTTTGCAATTTTTTTTTCCATTAAATCGTAAATAAATCATCAAAAGCACTATTAAATAATACCATATAAAATATAACGAAGCACAAACACGCCCAATTGGCTTGTTTTATATTAATAAAAAATTCAAAACAATGAATAGCAATAAAAAATTATTGATCAATAATTTAATAGCAAAAAGTAACAATATATTAAATATGTACACGTAATTATATACATAGTAATATTTATATATTAGAGACAAGGCGATTGTATATTTGTATTCTAATATTGTTTTTTCTGGATGGAGAATATTCAATTTCGATTTGTTTCCTCGAAGGAAATAGTAATAAATGAAGTAAATAACATTATGCAGAGATATTATATTTACGATTAATATTTTATTAGATACAGAAATTAAAATTAGACGATTAAGGATGTAAGAATGTACATAGCAACGCATTTAATGAAATGTATAAATTAAACAAATATTATTATTGTAAAAGAGTTAAATAATTACAAGAAGCTGGAGATGAGAGTGTTTATATTTATTATATAATGACGAATGTTTGTTGGATATAATCAAGTATAAAAATTTTCATTTCCATAATGGCAGAGTTAGTCAATTTTGTCAAACAATATTATTCGAAAGCGAATTTCGTAATGCAAAATATATTATGGTCAGTTCAGCAAATAATTCAAAACGTTGCACAATTATTTTTCTTTAAATTTTACATAGAAAATGAAAGTTTGTATGTGCACAATTGTTTTGTTTCTATTAAAAACGACACAACGAATATTTTTAGACCCTCGCCGGTATTTTTATTACCCACATTAGACCTAAAATGTAAGAATATAGTATATATATGCTTTATTAATTGCAAAAACAAATTAAAATCGGAGATATGTATATGAAAACTCCGTTTCATATCATTTGTACAGAATATAAAATATGTAATGAAATCATTTGTAAAACACACAAGTAGTGCCTGCCCAATAATGAGAATCCTTGTTAAGTAGCGTATATATTAATATAAAAAAAGAATATTATTGAAATAAAAATACAAGTTTTAAATACAAAACGAAAAATAAGAATAATCATGCTTTATAAAAACAATAGTGAGTAAATACAAGATAGTTGTTGTTCCTTGTTTTCGTTATTACTCAGATCAGTTGGATACAGAAATCATCAATGTCGCTATAGTACATATTTTTATATAGTATATTATTTAAGTATCTAATGTTAATAATTAGAAATATTTATGTTTAAAAGGTGTAAATGTTAAAGTACCATTAACTAAAACTATTGGAACAAAGGGATCATCAAATACTATTTATTTTGGCAGTACATACAGCACTGATACCCTTACCATAATTTTGTCCAATACCTTCAAATTAAATACGATTTTTTATTATTAACTTCCTGAAGTTCCAAATCCAATTTGATAATTTTGTGTTTTTTCGAAGTTTCAAGTCATTCTGAATCCTTCTGTTTGGCAAAGACCAGCCAGGTCAAAAATTGATTATCAAGTTTTATGCTGTTTTAATGAAACTTTGTATGCTGATTGATAGAGCTTCTGGTCGTTATAAATATACTGTAATACTACATGTTTGATAAATTTGTACAAAATTTTAAACAATTCAATAGTTTCTCATTATAATGCTCTACAGCAACTTGGCATAGCTATAAATTATCTCTAATATTGATTTCTTTTGATTCAGTCACACATTTTGGGAAATTCATCCAACTTGTCTTGAGACAAAATACCACTTACACCTAATTCTTAGATGAACTTAGACTAGCAAGGCTATCTATTGCATTTCTGAATGATCCTGATTATCAACAAACATCAACGACAGGAATTTGGCTTCTTATCCTCTCTTAATTAATTTTTATAATTAAACCACTTCTCATAGGCCTATAATATTTTACAATATTCGGTTTTACTATCAACTCTATCACCATGCGAAGTTTCATCAAAATTCCAGACGAGTAAACCTGAGGGTTATCTTGTCAGTTGTCCTTGAAGAATTTTACCCAGTGACCAATTTACACATTTTTTTGATAAATGCTGTAATCCACAATAATCTATTTCCAAAATACATAATACTTGATGATAATTAATTTTATAAAACATCATCATTTGATTCCTATTACTTTCAATTAATGGTTTCTTGACTCATCCATCATTGATGCATTAGGACTTTGCATTATTATGAAATATTATTATTAGCAGACATTGTTAGTTAATAGATATTATGTTAAATGACGTGATATGTTCCTGAATACTATTTTATAATTTAGCAATATTTATAATAATGTTAATATATATATTTAAAAGAACACGTACATGTTTATGAAGTTTGTAGATCGAAAATTATTCGAGAGAGCATGATTTTCGATTGTTTGCAAAGTAACGATTGTGTTTTGGCGAACAGTGAATGAAGATATGTATTTTATTTTATTTTAACCGATTTATAGGAGTTTGGAAGCTAGTGACATTGTTGAAAATTATTAATTGAACTTATATTTTTAATAACAAAACGAAAACTGATTCAATTTTTTGATTAATTGACTGCAATTCATACTTATCAACACAATTTTTCAAATGATACACGCACAAACTATAAAATTTTATTTCTCCTGATCAATAATGTTGCTAGCCTTCGTACTATTACCTTCACGATTGAAGCTGTTATGTTTTCAAAGTCTTGTATTAGTAAAATTTAATTTTCAAAAAAAAAACGATGCAATAAGTAGAGCTTAATAATTACTAGAGTATAAAAATAAATAAATAATTAAAATACACGGTAAATTTGAGTTTTGATTAATATGTAGCTTCAATTATATCCATCTGAACGAAAATATACCAATAATGCTTTTTATTATTTCGACGCTTATTCAAAGAAAAACCAAAATGCATATCATAGCTGTAACAGATACAACTTTGACAAATAAAAATATTGAAAACACTTGAATTTGTTTTGAGAAATCTTCTTCATTTTGGATCAGGCACAAATCAGAAGGGTATGTAGTTGGACAACTATCACACTTTTGATACTCTTTAGAAATACTTTTAATCATTGACTCAGATTCTTGTACTAACATAATTTATTTTTTCAGAGAGACATGGCTTCAAGGTTGATGTCAGTATCGCCGTTCACATTTCCATTCCATCCACCACTGTTTGATCCAGAAGCATCGGCTCGTCTGATGGCTCTTCTGCAGCAACAGCAGTCTTTTGGCTTAGGTCTTCGATTCAATCAACTTTTTGCAGAGGATCTCCTCAAGCACAAGCATGCCACTGAAGAAGCTTTGAGATTAAGACGGAATCTACCAGAGGAAGAAACCCAGGAAGAAAGCGTCAGTGGTGTTAGATGCAATGTCTGCTTCGCTAGTTTTCCATCAGCTTGGCTGTTGGAACAGCATACGGCTTTGCAGCATTTGCAGACAAGTTGCCCTTCTGGAGGAGGAGAGGATAAACCATTTATTTGTGATCAATGTGGACAGAGTTACAGGTATCACATTATCATAATTTCATATCTTTATCTTAAACTTGATACACCAAGTTATAATAATATTTTCAGATATCGGTCAGCTTATGTAAAACACAGGGAGCAAAATCATAGGGCTCGGCTACCTGCTGACAAATTATTCACATGTGATGTTTGCGGAATGCAGTTTAGATATCTCAAGTCATTCAAGAAGCACAGGTTGAATCATGCATTGGAGAGACTACATGGAAAATCAGAAATGTTTGCATCAGGGACTTCTTCTGATAATCAAGTGTCCAGTTCAAACGAAATTACCCCTGCAGCTGGTGAAGGGATCGAAGAAATGTCGGACCAGGATGATACTGTGGATTCTGCGACAGCTTCAGGTATGATAAAAGGCAAATCTTTGAATGTTCATATTTCACAAATTTTGATGATAGAATGATGGTTTATTTAGTAGCACAATTTAACCAATTGTGCTTTAAATATGAATTGATCACTGCGGCTTTCAAAACAATATCTTCTATTTTCCCCAGCAAGTAGTGAATTATCCAAGCAACCTGAGACCAGCGAAGTGGAGCACGATCCAGAGATCGAGATGACACGTGAATCCGTTCCAGAAGTTACCGAAACAGATCCTGTAGTAGAACCGTCCGAAACCAAAAGTAATTCGACATTAACAATGCCCCCAACAGGAATATCTATGGACGCCCATGAAGCATCTTTACTTAACTATCTTAGAGCTGATGCAGTCAGCAGGCAGAGAGAACGGAGATTTGCTTGCCCTTTTTGCGGAAAATGCGTCAGATCAAAGGTAAATAGATTTAGTTATTCATATAATATATATTAGGAAGCAGTCACTGGTAGAAGTTGATAAATTGTATAGATATGTAAGTAGCCCAGCATCTGCACAACCTCTCCTTTTCAAATCTGCTATTTTTTCTTTCAGTGATGTTATACTGAAGATATCCCAAAATATAGGTCTGATTCAGATTTATATGATATACAACTTCTATAACTACAAAAATAAATAAATATCAACAATTTTACATTTATACATTTCGACACTGAAAGGCTTTACATTGAGCAATGATGAATCAGCAGTTTTAAAGAACATTTTTGCCTTTCGTAATTTTTTATATTCTTTGTTATATTTTAATATCATGTAAAATTTAAAAAAAATAGTTTTTTTTAATTTTTTTATTTATTTTTCTTTTCGGTATCTAGTTTTGAAAGACACATTTCAAGTGTCGAAATGTATAAATCCATTTTTTTAATTGGATCAATTAGCTGTATTATACATCAAATATATATATATATATATATATATATATATATAATCATTTTATCATTTCAACCATTCATAACTTAATTATTTTACTATCTATGCTCTGTATTTATTTATAATTTTTAATAATATTATTTATATTATTTTCATCTTAACTTTATTTTTTTATATTATTATTTAATTATATTATTATTATTTCAAAGTAAATAGCAGCCCATTCGTCGAATTAAAAATGTAATAAAAGTATTTAAAAACTTTTATTTATACGTTTCGACACCAGATGCGTGTCATCATTCAGCAACTACAAAAAATTTGAAACATTTTATTAATGATAAAAAAAACAAATATGAAATAATTATAAACATAGAGAAACATTATGCATACCACCAGGACAAAAACACTCAGAAAAATATTTTTAAAAAAATTAAACTTGTAACATATTAGAAAAGGACTGGAAAAATAATAAGATAAAGATAATGAGAATAAAATAAAGGAAAAGGCAAAGGATTGGAAAAATATTGAATAACTACAAAATTAAAAATGTTGAAAAAAGTTGTATTATTTATATTATATATATTATATAATTATATATTATATATATATAATATATTTTAAACAATTTTTAAATAAAAATTGTACGATATTTTTATTAAATATCTGGAATATGTTGTGTTGCAATCTGTGAAAGAAAGTCTTAACATTTATTTACTTATTCGACCTAATTCATAAATACTGTATCTTTCCCTTCATTATTTATCACCCTAAGTTAAATGATAGAGAATTCTAAATTCCTATTTTTTGCATAATTTTATTTATTTATTTATTTGATATAATTTATACATATTGCATTATTTTTTCTTTGAGAATTATTACTCTGAGTTAAATTATTAAGAATTCTAAATACTAGTTCTTAATTCTTTTATTTATTTGCTTAATTTTCTACACTTGACAAAATATACAATTTTTTTTTCAATATTACAAAAATAGTTCTCAGTATTACAAATATTACCAAAATAGTTCTCAGTATTTTATTGATATTATTGACATTTTTTTTAATTTTTTTCTTGCTGTTATATTCACTCTAAGGTGCCGTTCAAGTATTACGTAAGCATTATAGGGGGGCGAGGGGGTTGTTGATTTGCTTATTTTGGATTGACATGGGGGGCAGGGGAGTCTGAATGATGATTACGTCATAGGTAGTATTTTTATTTTTTTACAACAATTGCAAAATGTTTACGTAAGCATGGGAGTAGGGGATAAGAGCTTTGCTTACTTTTGCTGACAAGGGGGGTGGGGGTGGGTAAATAATTGTAATAAATCTGCTTACGTAATACTTGAACAATCCCTAACCAACCAAAATTCTATTATTATTCTTCCCCAATACTAAACAAGTCTATCACCTTAGGAAAATCTGAAACTCCACGTCCGGAAGCACACCGGCGAGCGTCCCTTCGTCTGCCTCTTCTGCGGCCGAGCTTTCGGCGGCAAGAGCGACCTGACCCGTCACCTCCGCATCCACACGGGCGAGAGGCCCTACCACTGCGAGGCCTGCGGGAAATGTTTCGCGAGGGCCGATTATCTATCGAAACATCTCACGACTCATATACACAACGCGCCTCGTTAGGAGCCGAAAATGACCAAGATAAGTAATTAGCTGTGATTGGATAGTAGAACAATGATAGGTATCTCGAATTTTTTAATGATAAGTTTGCTAGGTTTTGTGATTTTTGTTGTAGTTGTTTGTTAACTCTTTTGCTACGAGGGTGTCGACTTTTGCTTTAAGATTTATTAGTCTGAGTTGAATTATTGAGAATTAGAATTCCTATTTTTTCATAATTTTATTCATTTATTTATTTGATATAATTCATAGATACAGTATCTTTTCTTTCAAGATTTATCACTCTGAGATTGAGAATTTTAAATTTATTATTTTTTTATTTTTTTATTTTCTTTATTTATTTGATTTCAAAACTCTAATTAACTGAGTGAAATTATTGAGAACTATAAATTTCTATTTTTTTATTTTATTTATTTATTTATTTGATATAGTTCAAACATACAGTATCTTTTCCTTTAAGATTTATACTTTTTACAGATTTATACATTTTATTTAAGATTATAAATTTTTATTTTTTTATTTATTTATTTGATATATTTCATACATACTAATTTTTTTTCTTCAAGATTTACCACTCTGAGATTGAGATTTTTAAATTCTAATAGTTTTTTTTTTATTTATTTACTTCATAAATTCGACATAATTCATAAATACTGTATCTTTCCTTTCAATATTTATCACCCTAAGTTAAATGATAGAGAATTCTAAATTCCTATTTTTTTTCATAATTTTATTTAGTTATTTTTTATTTGATATTTATATCAAATAAATAAAAAATATCTATGAATTTTCATTGATACAGTATCTTTTTCTTTAAGATTTATCTCTCTGAGTTAAATGATTGAGAATACTAAATTCTTATCTTTTTATTTTTTTTTATTTATTTATTTATTCGATATATAATTCATACATACAGTATCTTTTGCTTGAAGATTTATCACTCTGAGTTAAATGATTGAGACTTATAAATTCTAATAGTTTTTTATTTATTTATTTATATATTTATTCAATATAATTCATACATACTGCATGTTTTCCTTCAAGATTTATCACTCCGAGTTCAATTACTGAGTCTCCTAAATTCTTAATTTTTTATTTGTCTTATTATTTATTAAACTTTTGCTTCAAGATTTATCACTCTGAATTAAATGATTGAGAGTCATAAATTCTAATAGTTTTTTAAATTTTTTATTATTTTATTTATTTGATATAATTCATACATAAAGCATCTCTTCCTTCTAAATTAATCACTCTGAGCTAAATTATTGGCAATTATAAATTTTAATAGTCTTTCATTTATTTATTATCTATTTATTTATTATTATTCGATATAATTCATACATACAGTATATTTTGCCTCAAGATTTATCACTCTGAGTTAAATGATTGAGAACTCTAAATTCTTATATCTTGATTTTTTATTTTTTTATTTATTCGATATATAATTCATATATACACTATCTTTCGCTTCAAGATTTATCACTCTGAGTTAAATGATTGAAAATTATATATTCTTATCTTTTTATTTATTTATTTATCAATATAAAATTCATACATACAGTATCTTTTGCTTCAAAATTTACCACTCTGAGTTAAATTATTGACAATTATAAATTCTAATAGTTTTTTATTTATTTATTTTATATTTATTAACTTATTCGACATAACTCATAAATACTGTATCTTTTCCTTCAATATTTATCACTTAAGAGTTAAATTATTGAGTCTTCTAAATTCTTATTTCTCAATTTTTATATTTATTTATTTATTCGATATATAATTCATACATACAGTATATTTTGCCTCCAGATTTATCACTCTGAGTTAAATGATTGAGAATTCTAAATTCTTATTTCTTAATTTTTATATTTTTTTATTTATTCGATATATAATTCATACATACACTATCTTTCGCTTCAAGATTTATCACTCTGAGTTAAATGATTGAAAATTCTAATCTCCTATTTTTCTATTTCTTTATTTATTTATTTATTCGATATAATTCATACACACTGCATCTTTTCCTTCAAGATTTATCACTGAGAGTTAAATTATTAAGAATTCTTACTTCCTATTTTTTTATTTTTTTTATTATTTATTTATTCGATATAATTCATACATACTGCATCTTTTCCTTCAAGATTTATCACATCGTTATCAGTTTCTTAAATTCTTACTTTTTTATTTTTCTTATTCAATTATTAAACTTTTGCTTCAAGATTTATCACACTGAGTTAAATTATTGAAAATTATAAACTCTGCTTTTTAATTTATTAATTTATTCTATATAATTCATACATACAGCATCTTTTCATTTAAGATTTATCACTCTGAGTTAATTTATTGATAATTTTAAATTCTTATAATTTTTTTATTTTTTGTTTTCTTTATTCATTCATTTATTCAATATAATTATAATTATATAGTATTATATATAATACTTATTGTATCTTTTACTTCAAGATTTATCATTATCCTGAGTTAAATGATTGAGAATTCTAAATTCCTATTCTCATTTATTTTTTTATTTATTTATTCGATATAATTCATACATGACCTTTTTCTCTTCGAGAATTATCAATCTGAGTTGAAAATTACTTCTTAATTCTTAATTTTTCTATAACAAATGATGAGTGATATATTAACTTATCGTAGTATTCAGTTCTTTCTAAATGTATATTGTAGTTTTTAAATATATATTTTTATCATTCATGCTTGTAAAAGTCTTGAAATATCTTGAGTAATAAATATTGGGGTTGCTCCTGCAGAAAGCACTCTCGTAGCAAAAGGGTTAATATGATGATCAATTATAATTATTAACAATATAATAACTACAGATTTGGAATTATTAGTTAGGTATGGATTACATAACCGAATAGATGCAAGATTGGGCTTATTTATATAAATAAAATTTTAATTAATTTACTAAGTATGGCTGATAGTTTTTCTCCCAATATTTTGGAATGATAAATTAAGATATTGATTACTTTCTTATTAAATTATTTAATTAAATCTTTAGAAATTAAATTCTGTATTATTTATATTATTATTATTATTATATATTATTATTATTATTATATATTATTTCAATTATCATTATAATATTTTATCAAAGTTACATGCAACCTTTTATATTTCATTATTGTATAATCTTAATCTGCATCTATTGGGTTAATAATCTGAGAATAAAAGTTCAACATTTTTAAAAATATGTTGAACTTTTATAAATATTAATAATACTTGTAATTCTCTTTAATATAATTTCATATTTTAAAATTTAGTTTAAGTATATCACACTCTACTTTCAGATATTATAGTTTAGAATATAATTTTATAATCAGTATCTTAGGATGATTATTTAATTATTATACTTATTTTTATATATTTGCTTTTCTGAAATATTGATTATAAGAGTAAGAGTGATCAGTTTAAGGTGTGACATAATTTAATGAAAAATAAGAGATAAAGTTGATTATAAAAAATCACATGAAGAATTAATTATGTACATTTGATTGTTGGAGCAAATTGACAGTAATTTACATACAAATTATGTAAATTTTATATAATTATAATAGAAAATTCAAAACGTGTGTCCGATCCTGGTTTAAGACGTATACACACATTGTCCTATGCACTAGTGTCTTATCAAATTGTTCGCTTTTCGTCTATTGAAAGTCTATGGTAATAATTATAATTACATGCTCTGATAATATTCGAAAGAAGCAAATAAATTTAGCTCGTGTTAAAAATGTTCAAGTTAAAATCGTCCATTATTAACATCTTTTTATTTACTATAAAACTATTCATTGGAGTTTTAATGTTAGATATTATTCTGTATAGTGGGTTAATATTTACTTATTTTTATTTTATATAGGACATGGTAAAGCTGGATGTTGAGATAGTCTTGGAAAACTTTTGTGATATTTTTTCTGAACCTCAAACAGATGTATCCAGAGACAGGAATGTAATTTATTCAAGGTAGTAAGTTTTTAATTACTATAAAGGACATCTCAACATTTCAATTTTATTACAAAATATTTTAATTCAATTTGATTATCTTAAGCTAATAAATAAACGTTAACATTAACAATTTGCAATTTGCGAAACTGTGATTTATTGGAAGCAAAATTACATTTAGTATGAAATATATAAAATATAAATTAATAAACGTGAGATTTAAGTATTAGAAAATTTACAGTGGATATATTAATAAAAATTTGAATTGTATAGCTATATATTAATAAATGTACCTATATTTATGATAATCTGACTGTGCCAAATCGATGTACCTCATACTAATTATTTATTAAATATTTCGGTGTTAACTCTTATTGAACTAAACGTAAGCTAAACATATGTAATGTAATCTAATATGGGTGTTGTGATTCTCGTACTTTTCTTAAATGTTGATGTCATTTTCAATATAATAATTTCATGTATTCCTTACGGTTAGTGATCAATAACTTGTAACTCAAATGTAGCTTAGTTAATAATTGTTTTATTGCTTTCAAGATCTGGATTAAGTTTCACTCTAACTATAAAGTTCAAATTATAGTAGCTATTTGTGATATATGTACTATTAATATCTATTTTGTGTCAAATTCTATAACAATAATTAAATATATTTCAAAAGCGCCGATCCAAATTTATATATGAAATGTAATTAAGGAATTAAAATTAAACTCGTGATTTTTAAAAAAAAAACGTGTCAAAAAACAATTATTTGGTTGCGAGATAATTGAGGCGAGTCCAAAAAAATAATTACAGTTTATAACTTTATATTGTTGATGCAATTCATACAATTTATTTCCAGAATATAATATGATATTAGCTCATAACTATCAAAGCATATTCAAAGTTTTTAATTTTATAATCTTGAGCAATATAAAGTAAGTTGTCGATTGTATTGAATTCTATCAATAATAGATGTTTAATTCTTTGTAAACTCTTAACACTTACTAAAGTGGTAGAAATCTCACATTTATAAGAGTATTAAATGTTCAAAAATAACTTTTAAATTATACTGGCCAATTTTGAGTAGTTATAATAAGATACATTTGCTTCAAATTATATATGTATATGTACTTTACACTTGTTCTTATAATTTTGATCTAATAAATTTAAGAAAATTGTATTAGGAACTATATATGCAAGTATAAGGTCTATGATAAACATTTTTTTAACAAAATTAAAGTTGCATTTTTTTAATAACAATTTAAAACATATATACTCATACTTTTTCTAAATCTTTTAGCAAAAAATCAATGAAGCAATAACAATTTAGACTGGTTTCAATTCGCTCGTGACATAGAGTATCAAATATTTTAGAACAATATTTTTGAGATATTAAATATTAAAAACCGTTTCACAAATTTTGATAAGACTTATTACAAAATAGAACATCGGTAATGAAATATTGCAAACAAAAATAAATTCAACCGATTTTTTATTTCTGCCAGTTACAAAAAACAATTTATCTAAGTGTATTCTAAATGTTCCTAAAATAGTTTTATAAGGGTTTTGAAAATTGTACAGAATCTCGTACAGCGGGCATCTAAATGCGAGGAAATTGCCCGTTGTTAATGGAGGGGTATAGACTTAAAAATTAAACAAAAGAATTATAAGTGTAAATAGAGGGATATATTGTGCATATGTTACTCAATATTTATTAATGCGCATTTTGTTCTCATGAATAATGTAGCTATATATTTCGATGTACTTTTCTTGTGGAGTAATCATGAGCTTATAACTTTGGAATATACTTTCTTTTTTAAATGTAACATTAGTTATACTTTGCAATTAAATAAATTTTAAATTGTTAGAAGGAAAACTTTACGCTCAAATGTTCAATGGACTTAAGTTGAATTAAAAATGATATTCATGTTGAAGATTTTATTAGCTATGTAAAATTGTAAGGATTTTATAAAATGCAGATATTCTTAATCAAATATATGACTGCCTGACCAAATGTTATTAACAAACAAGAGTAAAGTTATAATTTTTCATTGTAATATAACTATTTTGATAGCAATATTATGAAAATTGGTATTGTTATGCAAATTCCAAAGTTATTAAGCGCTGCTCAAATCTTTAGAACAAATTTTAGATTTAATATAACTTTACAAAACTATAAATGTCCATTGTTAATAATTATTAGAATGTGATCATTTGTATGAAATTTAACTATTACTAATGATAGTTAAATATAGAACTTGAACTGTAATATTTTAACGTGTTGAAATTTTGATGTTCTATACTTCATTGATGTTGTATTAAATAATACTCTCAAAATTATCTGAGTCCTCGCATTAGGCTTATTCAGTTCTGATCAGCAATATTTTTTCTTAAGTGTTATCTAAATTCTTTTATGAAAATAACCAAACATTACAATAAGGAAAAGATTGAAATTTTGATGGAATAAAGGTTTAATAATCCAAAAGTATGTTAGGTGATCGTGCCTTTTTTTCAATTTATTAAACGAAAAATTATGTAGTTGAAATGTTTTTGTAAAATTAATTTGAATTACAGATAAATGTGCCTTATTCTTAAAAGTAATTCATTTGAAAATCAGATAGTCTTTTTTTAAAAAAAGAAATTATTCATATGATATTTTAGATATATAATTTTTATGTAAATCAAGTATTATTTATTTTCAGAAAATAATACAACCACTTATTTATTGTATTGTTTTCTTAAAAGAGATAATTAAAAATGCAAATAATTTTCCATGCTTTGATTTGATCAGGAGATTCTACTGGACACTATAAAATGTACTGATCAATACCTTTATAAAAATAAGAATTTTTTACACATTAATACCTATATTGTAGTTAGATTAACATGTCTGGTTTTATTTATATTTATTTTAAGAGTTCGAATGCTTTAGAATCAAGTGCAATTTTCATTTATATCATATTTATTATCTTATTATCTCACAATTTCTAATCATATTTTTTTTATTTGTATGCTCATTACAAAAAAAATGGAAAGAATTTACAAGAAAGGGAATGATATATAAAAGCAATTGTGATTGAAACATTAATATGGTGCTATTGTATGTGTATAGTTAATATAATGTTAGCAATACTTATTAATATTATCAATAAGCACAGAACGAAAATGTTGATTTGTGTAATGCCATTTTATATTTTTACGGCTATAGTATTTTTTAAATACTTTTATATTTATATAGTAGCAAAAAATAAGAAATTATTTACTTCTAAGAATTTGTAAAATATTTCATTCATTTTATGCTTTTTATTCAATTTTAATTTTATAAATTAGATCGTTATTTCTAACGATTCTAGTAATAGAAACATGTATAGAACATTTTGATAAGTTCAAAAACGTATAACATATATAATATCACCTGCACTAATGGTGTTTATTAATATCTAATGAATATTATAAATTTCTCTCTTTAATATATACATCTATGTGTCTCTTCCTCTTGTTATTTATATATATAAGTGTTGTGAATATTAAGATACACCTAAAATTCAAGAATTTGTATTCTTTAAAGAATTTAATTAGTATATTCTTTTCCTATATATAATATGTCAATTACAGCTCTTGAACTATTTATCTAGAGCAAAAATGCTATCTGGCAGGCCCATTTGTAAAATATTTATTTTTATGGAAATCATTTACATATAATTAATTTAAGTTAGATTTGTTTAATTAATATACGTTTATATTATTAAGGTACATAAACTACAAATTATAATACATAATAATAAGCAATTCAAAGATACTGTTGTGTGCTGGGTGTTATTTTAAAAATATATGGAGTTTATATAAAGATTGTTGTTTCATTGTGTGTGTTTTAATTTTTCAGGAATATTTTATGCTGCCTTAGTTTGTATGGGAAATGGATATATAAATGTATATTTTAAATTGTACATTATTACACTTAAAAACTCTGTGCAGTAATAATGAAATAAGATATATAAATGTATATAATTATTATGTATCATATAATGAATTATTATATTATTATCATTAAATAATATATATTTAAAACATTACATGTGAGTATATTTGTAATATTTTGTAATTATATAAATAAATATTTAATTAATTTAATTAGATTTTTGTTAAACATATAACGTGTAATTTACAGAATTTTTCAGGTTGCTTTTGGCAAACAATAATTAATTATATTTACTTAATTACAATCATACATAAATATCCATTTACGTACAGATATATCCATTTTATTTTATATGATACTCATTAATTTATTCAAAAATCGTTTATTAATAATTTTTTAAATTAATTTATTCAAAAATCCTATCCTTTCGCAATGATAGAATCCATATAAAAGCGTATAAAGAAATCCAATAAGATTTCTAGATTCATAGAAGGGATTGCATGCAGCGCCTCTATGCAGAATCGTTCCCACTTTGCGAGGAACTAACGTGAAACGTTTGACAGTTCTTGCGTGAATAGGAATCCAATAAGATTCATAAGCCACAGATCCACTGATTTATATACTGTTTTTTCCATCATTATATATGGGATAGCTAGGCTTGGTTTGTATGGGAATTGGATATATAAATTTATATATCGATTTTTCCATCATTATATATGATATATACGCCTTAATTTGCATGGGAAATGGATATAGAAACGTATATATTGATTTTTCCATCATTATATATGAATAAGCTGACTTAGTTTGTATGGAAATTGAATATATAAATGTATATATTGATTTATACATGACTATATATGGCCTAGCCGCCTTAGTTTATATGGGAAATGGATATATAAATGTATATATTGAATTGTACATTATCAGACTTAAAAACTCCTTGCAGTAATAATGGAATTAGATATATGAATGTATATAATTATTATGTATCATATAATGAATTATTATATTATTATCATTAAATAATATATATTTAAAACTTATTAATTGTAATTATATAAATTATATAATATTAATAATTGTAATTATATAAATAAATATTTAAGTAATTTAATTTAATTTTTTTTAAACATATAATTTATAGAATTTTTCAGGTTGCTTTTGGCAAACAATAATTAAAAACCATAAATAATTTGACAAACAATAATTAATAGCTCTATAATTAATTTTATTTACTTAATTACAATCATACATAAAGATCCATCCATTTTATTTTATATGATACTAATATAAGATACGTTCAATGAGGAAGAGCCGACATCGAAAAAGATACTTTCGCAATGATAGAAAGAGCCGACATCGAAAGATCGAAAATTTCATAGTAAACTGGGTCTGTAATCGTTTCGAAGTATCAGGCGAACAGACACGCTCAGAATATATATATTATAGTATAGTACTATTCGCGCGGTCTATAGAGCTCGCGTACTCTTCATACGTTTCATACATTTTCATACGAATTTTTCGGCCGATCTATTAGGGTAGCAGACACATTTTTCAATCAAATTTCGCTCGTATTTCACAGGGCCGGCTGCTGAAATGTTAGGGGTAATTATTTTTAAAATTAAAAATGCAATTTATTGTTTTGGGATATTTTGATAGGTTTTGGTGTTGGGAATGGTTTTTTAACATTAATATTATTATATAAACATTGAAAAAAGTAGTAAATGTGCATAATGTAGCTGATAATTGCAAAATGTAGTTATTTGTGTGTACGTACTACAATTTTCGACCTTTCGTTAACGTTTTCAGAAGAACGGCTGTACCGATTTTGAAAATTTAAAAAGCATTGGATGTGGCTTCATGAGTACTCTACCCGATTAGTTTTTTGCAATGATCGGTCAAGCCGTTTCACTAAAATTAGTGTAAATGTACAAAAACTTTTGCCCAGTTTTTTTCTAAAATCCTTAAATCGAATTTATAAATTAATAAACCACTCGAAAGATATTTTTGGGAAATCATAGTTTTTAGTTTTTAGTAAAGATCGGCCAAGACGTTTCTTTGTAATTAGTTAAATAATGTGAAACAAAATTTATTTTGTTATTAAAGTTTATAAACTATACACATAGTATATTCTTAAAGTAAAATTACATATATAAGTAATATTATAATTAGTGCAAATATTATAATAATGTGTTTTTCCGACTTTTTAAAATAATTTACATATTTGTTTTATTCGACATATAAAGATGTTCAAAGTGCGGCCCTGGTTTCTTGTTAAATGTAGTCCTGCTTTCTGATTGGTTGCCTCGTTTTGACAGCTCCAAATATATAAATGGCGGACAATTCTCGTTACTTCTACGAAAATGCTCCTGTAATCGCTTCGAAGTATCAGGCGAACAGAAACGTCAGAATATATATATGAAAGTGTAATATTATTCGCGCACAATGTGTGGTGTGACTATAATGAATTCAAATAACCTCAATGTAAGTACAAATTGATTATCATTACGATTATTATATTTCAAATGGAATGTCATGTGGCTATTATATATTATATTTTTTATATCAATTCCTGTTTTTATGATTATTATTAAAACTTATTTCTATGTTAATTATTAAAATTAAACTTTTAATTAAATTGTTACATTGTTACATGTAGTTATCTAGTAAAAATTATCACTATCTAGTGTTTCTTGTAATGAATCTATATTCTTTTCACAGGCGCTTATAACTTGTAAGGAAACAAGGAAGAAAATATTAAATGAAATATATTATTGATGAATTTATGTAGAGGCATACACTAGATACCATTTTGTTGTATTTAACTGTCTTCCCAGAAATATACATTAAACAGAAAAACAGAGATGATGAATAGAAGATCGAGTAAGTTTTGTAACAATTTATATACTATTATATATAATAGTTTTAGGAAGTTTAATTTTATTCATATGAAAACTTAAATATCGAACTACAATTCCGATGAATTTGTCAAGTCATGTGATAATAGAATAGAATAAAGTGATAAATCAAAGTAGTAATGTCAGTATATTAAACTTTAGTTGTAGTTACATAAAACATCAATATTTTTAAATGAAATGAATTAAAAAATATTGAGATATGCATATTTCTTTATGTAAGAAACACAATTCTGTACAAAAGTACATTTTGCTCACAATAATCTAATTATAAGAAAATACCACGTAAATCTATTAGAATTTCATGTGAATGTAGTTGAATCAAATGAAATGAGTGAATTCACTGTAAGTCATTCTATAGATAAATTCTTTATTGAATCAGACTTATACTTACAATTCTTTTTATAATGAAAAATGAATTCTTTGTCCTTTCAAAAGTACTTTGAAGAAAAGCAATACTGAGTTTTAATTAATTGTCGATGAATTGATAATTATTAATGTGCTTTGAATAATATACATACTAGTTTCTATTTATGCTTTTAGAATGAATTGAGATTAAAAATAAGAACTTTATATAGTGCATATAATATGTATGTTTTACAAACAAGTATTTAATTATTAACAATATTTTCACTGAATTTCTATTTTATAGTGTTATGGATTTTTTCACTGTTGCAAGTATACATACTTTGGAGAAAAATAATTGTTTGTGATGGTAACAGGATTGTCCCTGTACTTCAGAGATAATAAGGCAAGTTCTGATACATATATTAATAGTATGCATTTATGCTGATTTACAAATGCTGAAACCTTTAGAAATATAAATGTAGGTAACTATGATTTTGTGCATGTACTGCAAAATAAGAATGAAGAATTATATTATGAGAGAAGAAAACTTCAAGCTTCTAAATATATTTATACAATCTTGTGGAAATGTGAATATTTTTCATCACATGCAGATAAAAGATCAGATAGTAACCATATATTTTTCCTTATGATACCTACAAATACAATAGATAAATCGTAAAACTAAGAAAGGAAAGTAGATATAACTTCATACACAAAAAGCAAATGTAAAATATTTAATATTTTAACATTATAAAAATAAATATATTCTTTAAATATTTAATATTTAAAATAGTATAATTACAAGCATTTAAGTAATTTGATACTGAATGATCAGAATTAATATAATTTTTCATAATAATAAAGTAATTTATAAGAACTTTACCACCAAAAATAAGAATGGTTTGACTATTACTTTCATATGATGATACTTTATTATATGATATAGTTTATTATTTAATTAATTTAGCTAGTAATATATATTACTATTACTAGTTATATAACATATCATTATTCATTATTACAACCTAAATATTTTCGCTATAGGAAATTCCAAGAATCCAGAACGATGTGTCTATCCAGAACTTACGATGGATCGCCTCAAATGCAGCCTATAGGAGTACCTTTAACTGGAACTAACCTACGAAGCACAATTAAGGAAGATGAAATATCTGAGCATGAGCAATATAATGATATAAAATAAGTTTTAAATACATTTCAATTATATTTTGATAAATAAACTTTAAGGCAAATTAAAGTTGTCTGTGCCAGCAATAATATTCTTAGTACTAATACAAATTATTATTTTATTATTACAAGTCATTTTTTTCATTATAGGAGGTTTCAAGTTTTTTACCCTGAACATCATTCTTGTTTATCAATTATCCTGAGTATCTTAAGTTCAATCCTTGCAGTGAACCACTTCCAACGCAGACTTTAGGAGTACCTTTAACTGGACCTTTTACAGTTCCATAGTTACCATTTCACACCTATTGATGATATAGATTTGAAACAATCTGTCGACAACTTGAATAAGTAATAAGGAAGATGAAACATCTGAGAATGAATATTATAATGATGTAAAAAGCAAGTTGCCTTTGTATCTTTGAGAAGAAGTGAAACGACAGTGTAAATGTTTAAAGACTAGCTTTAGTTACATATGATATTCTTTGTATTGTCTTTTTATCAAATCAAGTCAAGTACTTCATGTAAATGGTCTTTATAGAATGATGTGCTATGCAATGCAATATATGTCCATTTATTTATTTAGATTTAAAATGTAATTGATAGTAATCAAGTTAATGTTATTAATTTAATTAGTAATAATTATGTTCTGGCAATTAAAATTGTATTTGAGTCTTCAATAACTGCATAAATTATTATTGTATTATAAAAGCTTATGGTATATAATTTATATTTTCAGCTCGTTTTAAGTACGAAATTGAAATCAAATATTATTAATGAGCTAAAATAATAAACAATTTTAACCGGAAAAATATATTTTCAAGCAAATTTATTAACTTTGAACAAATATACTTCATAATTTTTGTAGATTAAATTTCCTGTTTGAATTTCGCGCTTTAAATTGTACAAGATTGGGGCAGCGGTCCAATTAGCTAACTTCAATTGCTTCA
>NW_020539724.1:5934568-5944299 GCF_003426905.1 Ctenocephalides felis | reverse complement strand
TGCCAGGGCTTGTTTAACATATGAGCATTTTCCTTAAATTTTCAATCAATTATCTATTACCATTTCTAGTGCAAAACTTGAGAAAACGACACGAATAGTATTTTCTACATTGAAAATCGTTGTACGTAGACCACTCACAAGTCGTTTGATTTGTAATCCGAAACCATGCGTTTTTAAAAAGCATTCAAGACAGTATAAATAATACAATATATTGAACGACATCAGCTATGTTTCTATTTTATGTGAACCGATGCCTCACATAAAGTATTTCGAATAATGTCCCAGCGCACGCAATATTCTCAATCTAATAAGAATCACACAAAAAGAATACTAAAAATGAGATCGCATTACTTCAACTCAAAATCAGATTTAATAAGATTAAATTTTCTGCAAGAAAATTTATTCTATTAGAGATGAAATAAAACAAAGCAGAACGCTCATTGTGATTGATAAAAGGATCTCTGATAATTCTGCTTCGTTTTATTTTCTGATCACATACCTTTTTCTTGATAACAAAAATTTGGGAGATTCCAACTATGTGTTTTTGGAAAATAATAATAATAGTAAAGAATATATTTGAAATAATATTTGAAAACTTAAACGAATATTCCAGATTTGTATTGAAAATCAAGTATTAATACATACCCTAATTATTTCTTAAAATTTCGCAAAAAGCCTGATGTTGGTCTTTTCCTATGATTGGCCTACTAAAGTTAATTAGGAAATTTTAAATGCATCTAGTCCTAATTTCGATATGGCTGCTGCAAATAATATGAAATAGCCAACAAATTTATTTTCCAAAATCACATGTTAGGAATCAAAACCAATCAGCAATAGTTGCGCCAACGATAGAATGAGTTAGTGAGAGTCCTACAAATAATTGTTGTTTCGAATATGATTTCTGGTCGTTGCGCCCTGGTCATTTACCAAGTCCACCAGATGGGTGGAGGCCAGGGCAGTCGCTCCTATTGGTTTGGATTATCTTCATCGTTGTCCACTGGACTCGGCGACAGAAATTTTCTAACATACTTTGGATAGTGCGTTTTCTCGTGGGCTTTCAGTATTGTCGAACGCGAAAATGTCTTCCCGCAAAGTGCACAACGAAAAGGTCTTTCGCCTAACCGAAAAGGGATAGTAGAAATAGTTATTAATAAAAATAAATCTATTATGGTAATAACTTAAAAAGTGATTTTAGAGGATTTTTCTTTGAAATACTTAATTTATCCATTACATTTACTGACCTGTATGTACTCTACAGTGGTCCTTCATATGATGCCTCAGTTTAAACGCCTTCCCACAAAACTCGCATTTAAACGGACGGTCTCCCGTATGTACAGGCAAATGCACAATCAAAGACGACACGTCCGGAAAACTCTTCCCACAAAATTTACACAAAACCACACCGCCAGCTTGTTCCACTGATCCCGAAGTCGTCGTAAAATCCATTTCCAATCCACTAGGATCATGAGCATCGTGTGAATGTTCCATAGATCCTGATCCTTCGTGCCTGCTGCTTTCGTCTACTGGTAGAGAAGCGTTTCTGGCAAAACTGGGGTCCATCAGATTGAGGGGCTCACAGACTCCAACTCCCAGGGAATATGCCAACGTGTGCCTGAGCTGAGCCTGCTGCTCTCTGTATTTCAGCGTCTCTAGACTATGCGACAATATATGCCGCGTCAATTTGCTCTGATGAGGAAACGCCGCGCCGCAATAACCGCACGAGTATAGTCGTGGCGAAGAACTGTCATCCGACTCCTGCAACCAAACAAAAACAAGACCATCAACTTCTTGTATGTGATTATTTGTTTTTGAAAAAACTTTAGTTTCTATTATGGAAGAGATTTTAGATTTGGCGGACTTTTTTTACAATACATCTGCAGCTAATACCAAAAATATAACAGTCTCAAGTGTGAGGAAACGTGCATCTAATAAAAGTGTATCGATTCGCGATGTTCAAAAATATATTCTTTTTACAAAAAGTGCAGATAATCGACACAATAACAAAACACCCAAATTTGTTGATCTATGATAATAAATTTAATATCTCTGCTTGCATAACAATTTGGATAGTCTCTCGACCGAGAGAAGAATTTTCTACAAACAAAATTCTCAAAAAATGTTTAAAGAAGTTGACGCTCGTTTTTTGTTTGGCATGACTGCAATGAGTGGATGATGAAGAAATTGGAATCATGCGTGGATGATTCATTCAAATAATATTTGTTTTATGTTCTGGAACTTAATTATTAGATTGTGTGTATCTCTTCTTTGCAAGAAATCATAACAATGAAAATAATCATTAAATCTTCTTTCTCTCGATCGGTCGTTATCTTGTGATAAAGGATTAATAACTCAATCAAATAGTAATACACGCACAAAAAGAAAGGTAATTTACACTTTTCAAAAAATCATTTTGTAACTGACACTAACATTACTTAAATGTGAATTACTACATTCTAAAAACCACTGTAAAATAAACAATACTTACGAACTTCACAACATCAGCAGGACTCAAATACATCTAATCAATAATAGATTCATCACTAAATCTATCTACAAATTCTTAAAATGCCAACGTTTTTGCATAACAGATATTATTAGAATGCCTAATAAATCTTTCAGTATTGTGCTATCACAAAAGATTCAAAACATAATATATTATATATACATTATTCAAGCTAATGATTAAAAAAACTTGAACAACGGCAAAAAATTAATGTCCCCAAGGAAGCAGTCTTTGAAATATATTCAAACGTATTTAAAAACTGGAATTGGCCTGTCCGATGTTGTCATAAAACCTCAAGTATGTTTGATCACGCAAAATCAAAAATCTCCCCTCAAGACAACTGTTGGTTTAAGGTACACCAGGCGTCTTCGTGACCGTGACCAGAATATACAATCGAAAAGCACAATTTTGACTCAGTTTAATTTAATTGCGACGAAAAGGTGGAACACAATTTAAATAATTATTCAAGATCTGATTAAATTCATTTAAAATAATATTTCTGAATTATAGGTTCATTATAAAGAACCGCAAACGTATTATGTTATGGAACTAATTCATAAGAAGAATACGTACATGAATTATTAATTCTGAAAATAATTGAGAAGACTTTAGGAATAATTAGGATTGGAAAAGTGAAAGCTATAGTAAACCAGAAAAAAAAAATTGTTAATGAATTTTTTATAATTAAACAACTATTTGTAGATCCATAATATTTCAGAATGTTCGTTAAGACCATGAACTGAAACGTTTCATAAAAATTGTATAATATAAAAAAAAATGCTAATAAAAATGTCTTGTATTAAACTGCGATTGACCTAAACTCGACAGTTGATTTTTTCTTATATCTTTTGATAACAAATCATCTGCTTGTATAACTTCCGTTTGATACACTTTCATAATTGTCTTATTGCCATTATCTGAATTTAAAATGTAACAAAATCCCACCTGGATGTCTTCAATTATACTGTGACGATGCTTATCGTCGAAAAGAACGAGGCGTAGCGGCCGTTCGATGTAATTTGACATTATCAATTATTGCTAACAGCTCGATCGAGCATCGAATATATAAAATCGCGAACATAAAGTGTCCGAAATTCATTTTCAGGAAGGATACAGGGCTGTATTTTAATAATTAATATATTAGTTATATTCCCAACTAGAGTCTGATTCAATTCTGTGAACATAGACGTCACACCGATATAACTTTATTTGCAGTCTTTACAACAAATCTTACTTTAGCGATGAATCCAACCCTACTTGAGATTTACTAATGTAATTCATACTCTTCGACTCCTTAGTATGAAAGAAATCATATCAATTAATGGTTAACAATAATATTTTGATAAAATAATAATAGTAATGATAATAATATTTTATTTTCAAAGTATTCATATTAGTAGTTTGAAGTTTGTATAATAAATTTGTAAAAAAACGCTTTCTCATTGATGCGTATTTTCTATTCTGTCCCTACTACTGTATAAAATTATTAAAAAAAATTGCTGAAAATCTAATCCTGACCTGAAGGTACAAGAAGAAGGACCAGAACAGGTGACCGAAATTGGCACGCGATCCATTTCAAATTATTCACGACCGATAAAAATCATGTATCGGAAGCAAAAGGATAAGACAATATTATGAGACGTGTATTCAGAGCGTATAATGCCTTATAGTCATGCTTGCCTTTCAAGTTTTTTTTTAATTTAATTTTCCTTTATTCAGGAGAAACCTATTTTTAAATTGTCTGCTGTCGAAGTTCTAATTTTTAACAGAAACCGCAGAGATCAGAACTATGTGTACTATAAGCTGAGTTTGCTATCTATTTCCTAATCTAGTATTTTTCTCAAAAAGGCAACCCAGTGGTCAACCGCTCTTCTCTTTTATGTGTAGATCTTATATATTAGATATGTATATTAGCTTAGTTAGCTTACATAAGTAGCAGCAATTACTTTCACTTGAAACCCCTAACTTTAGAAGAAAATTTGATACAACTTGATATCAAGTTGGCCGAATTTGAGATTATGACTCCTGTGTGCTAGCCAATGTTCTTAACAATTAGTAGATTTTATATCAAGAATCTTAAGAAATAAAGTGCGAACGAATGTGCAATAGACAATAAAGAGACAAACCATAATTGAATACAGAAACTCAAATTTAATCAAAATAACGAACATAATTTCATGTAACTAATTTGTAATTTTATATAGTTTTTTTCAAGTGAAAATGCGAACATGAATCCTATCTTATCAGAATGCTTACAATTAATACAGACATTACTATTTATCTAAAATCTGAGAAAAAAATTTGAATATATGTAACTAATTCCAATTAGGAAAAATAAACAAATTAACCTTTAGATTTATTACGTGGAACGGTTTTCAAAACTGTATTTCAAAATCTATATTCCAAAAATTGTATCAAAATTTATAGTATTTTTATAATTGCCCCAGAATATTAAAATCATATTTTTTTAATTAAAAAGTAATCAACAGCAGTACGATGTTATTTATTACTTTGACCGGATATCGATATTTATTTAAAAATACCTACCACTAAAAAACTCATTAAAATTTTGAAAGCGCTGCCGATAAATATCTACAAAAATATTATTGCTTTATATTACTTTACCACCTGCATCATAACGAGATCATTTCATATAATACAGTATTCAACTTTGTCAGCAATTTTTATAATACAATAATTGTAATTACCATGATGGTAATCAATTGAATTACACCAATGGCAACAATATTTATTTCATGTTTTATGAATAATAACGAAAATGGATAATAAATTATAAATATATAATAAATAATGCACTAACCTGGTCATGGGCATGTCTAAGATATTCAGCAGAAGAAGATTCAGCCTTGATTTCCTCGACAGCTCTTTCCCAATCCACTTCTTTCTTCAGAGACTAAAATAAAGTTGTATATATAATGATTGCAAATTAGTAATACTTTGTCAAATGTAATAACTTAGTTTTTCAATGTTATAAACTGTGGAAATCATCAAGCCAATTTAAAATTTCGAAGCAGAATAATTATTAATTACCAATTTTCATCTATGCAGTTTATATTATCTTACCAGAGGTACTTGCTGAA
The DNA here is from genome assembly GCF_003426905.1 of Ctenocephalides felis. Taxonomy (NCBI): domain Eukaryota; kingdom Metazoa; phylum Arthropoda; class Insecta; order Siphonaptera; family Pulicidae; genus Ctenocephalides; species Ctenocephalides felis. The sequence continues at coordinate 5,938,695 of NW_020539724.1, read as the reverse complement.
CAGGTGGAAGACCCGATGGGCCAGGTAATGGATCTGGAGGTGCTTCTCTTTGCGGAGGTTGTGGAGGCGATGGAAGAGGTACGCTTGTCGAAGGCGGTGGTGCTGCCTGCGGCAAAGGTGGACCTCCTCCTGCAGAAGATGATAAAAGAGGCATACTCGTCGCAAGAGAAGCAGCAGCAACTTGGCTACTAGCAACACCGATACGAGTTGAATGCTCCGAGGACGAAGATATACTCATATTCAGACCTAATATGAAAGTTAAACAGTTAAAACATTGATAAAAGTTGATATTACAAAAATTATTAAGAGTTGATTTTTACTTACCGACATCTGTACAGTTAGAATGCTTGACCAATGGCGTAGATGTAGCATTACTAGAAGTATTATTGTTATTAATTGATTTGCCAAGGGTTGCAGGTGTTTCGTCATCATCAGTATCATCACAGGCCATGGGCGTACATGTCGCCGTTTCGGGAGGCTTTGCTCTGATTAATGACAGGGGTGATTGTTCCAATCGTGGTGGTGGTGTATAAGACTGCTCGGTTATGTTGTTCGTATGCCTTTTGATCGACTGAAAATAATAGATAAAATAAAGATACATCAAATATTTCAAAACATCAGGAGTTTTGAGGATCAAAATAAATTACCGCGTCTGAAATGTCTGCATGATGATTATTCTGTTTCCGGTCATGTCTGGTTAGAGTGTCTATGGAGATCCTGGACGTCTGGCTACTTTCGTTAGGCTGATGAAGTGTCGAGCCACTCACTGGCATTTGTTGGTTAATTTGACTACTATTTGTGTTCGTGCTATTTGTACTGGTCGAACCAAGAATAGGCCCTAACTGATTAATTGCCGTTGTCGTATTATTCTGGTGTCTTGTGATTGTTGAGGAAATAGACGTCGAAGCGCTGATGTTGTTAGTTGTGCTGTTGAAGAAAGAAAAATATGGGGCAATCTGGTGAGTCTGCACACTTTCGGAGGAAGCATCGTGCATCATAGGCGCTGAAATCGTTGAGGAGGAGTTTGAGGTTGTGGTCGCGGCGTTCAAGTTCGTCATTTCGGCTAGACCTTTAACCTGGAAAGAGAAATAAATAAAAAAACGTATAATCAATCAAATATGCATGTGATTTTACCAAATTACTATTGGAATTTATAACTTGAAAGCTGGTTAACTCATACAACTGAGTCAAAGTTCCAAATCAAGCGTGGCCAATCGTGTGATGGACACTAATATGAAAACTAATTTTCGCACTTGCTCCAAATACCTTAAGGCTCTCGGCTGTTTTGAGAAGGGCCGACAACTGGCAGTACTGCACGTTAACTTCGCCTTGTACATGAACTCGACAAGCGTGCGCAGCTCGGCGAAATGGACGTCCTTCAGAATCACGATCGGGTGTCGAGACGGATGGTCCAGGAACAGCGCTTGGAAATATGACGAACAAGCGGACAACACCACCTGGAATGATAATAAATTAGTAAATCATTTTTTTTTTTGTTATGTGGATAAAATTTTTCATTTAGAATTGTTATTTGAGACCCCACACACAAGACCGAAATTGGACTTCCTAATAACTCTAATTACTCCGTCATCTGTATGTCTCATTATTTTATAACTTTATGAATGTACTGTATCAAAATGAATATCTAGAATCTAATGGCATTCACAAAATACAGAAATAAAGAAAGAAAAAAATCCGTCATCTGTATATCTCATTATTTTATAACCTTATGAATGTACTGTATGAAAATGAACTATCTAGAATCTAATGGCATTCACAAAATACAGAAATAAAGAAAGAAAAAGTCTCGTTTGATCATCAAGGGAAAAAAACAATTTAAAATCAATAATAATATACTATTCATGTTCCTTAAAATTTATGTTTTAAGAACAGTTAAGAGGGCCAATAATTTAAAAAACAATTTTGGAAATTAAAAATAGAACAAATAATACATTAAAACAGATTTGATTTAAATTAAACATAATAAAGCTGCTGATTCTGTATTTTTTGCTTTTGAAATTTATAAAAAATTTATTATATATTCTCAACTATTAGACGCTCAATTATAATGCCAATATTATTATGATTAATGTAATAAGTGGAGCGAATTGCTGCTCCAATGTACAAAAATGCAACAACACGCACAAGCACAAACTGTTCGCTTCATACAGGGCAATAAAAAATATTTACCCAAATATTAGGTATAATTTTCAGTACAAGTTTGAGTGTCAATAAGAAAGTACCCGCGTAACTCGCGAAACCAGTGAAATAAATAAAATAAATAATAATAAATTTAAAGCAAAATAGATTAGGTTATGTATAACAAAATCAAAGTCATAATAAATAATTAGTGAAACAAATAAGTCAACAAGAGTTTCATTATAAACCCAATTTACATTTATGGGAAATGTCCCAATAAGTAAAATTAATAAATAAAGTTATTAATATGATTATGTATAAAAATTGAATATTAAATTATAGTTCTTATTAATTTGATTTGCATTAATGGTCTTGCAATTATAAATTCAATTTTTTCTAATTGCATCCAAAGTTTGAACTGGAATCACCTTAAGGAAATTCCCGGTTGAGATTTAAATTAATCAATCTATGTGATTGACTGATTTATTACTCAGGAGAGTTAATTAGCTAATATTCTAAAATACAAATTTAGTCATTGCGTTACTTTTATCAATAATTATAAATTTAGTATATTATTTTTTATTTTTCACAAGTTTTTCAAAACATTATAAAAGTGATAGTTATTTTCGGTGACCCTATTGGGAAAAATTACAAATTTTGGAAATACAAATACAATTTTCCTTGGCGTCTATCCATGACAACTGGTATCATTTAGGTAGCAAAATTGAAAATACCATTGTCGATTTGAAATTTGCTCAAACATTTGCATATCATCATCATTTCTCATGCATATTACATGCTCACGACTTGTATTTTGTGCGGGGTCCGTATATGTGGCGATCAAGAAGCTTGTATTGCGATGATGCAATCTTTCGCCAAAAAACAGCAACAAACGAACACGCATCATAATTACAAAATGTGGAATATACCGGCCGCCAGTCAAAAATTTCGTCTAGCGAATAAATAAGCAAACAGAACGACCTTCGGTTCATAACGGATACTTTTAAGTTATAAGCATATTATTCGCAATGATTATAGACGAAAGGCTAATAGAAAATTTTCCTACTCGACTATATGGGACTTTTGTTTAAAAATATATTAAATTTAAATAGCACAGACTGTTCGTTGTAATACTATTCACAAGAATAATTTCTCCTAATTTGTTTTGCTGATGGTTCTTTATCCATCAAGTAAACATATATAACTAGTGGTGCATAGCATTTTTCTGGACCTCCGAAACCGATGGATCTGCCTTCCTGACAATTTTTTCAATTCTTCATTTCATCAATGTATTGAAATGCATTTTGAATCATTCAAATCGGATTCTCCATTCTCTCAGAAAGTGATTTGCACTGTTTGCACTTTTACCCCCGAAACTGCTTTACTTGCCTTTGCCAAAAACTAATCAGCATCAATCTCCCTAGCAATAGGAATGGAAAGTTTTTTTTGAACAATTCAACTTAGTTGATCTTTGCTCTCCAAATCGTAGACAAAAATATTTATCCGCGCATACATATAAACATACACTCACATACAATTTATATAAGGTATGCCAAAATGTTCAGAAACCTGTGAAACATCATTTTCGATCTTTTTCTAATTACTATAACTTATTCCACAGGAAATTAAAATATAGATTAAAACTTAAGAAATTAGCTAAAATTGAGCTTTAATAAAAATAGACTAAATGCTACATTCTAAAAAATCCATAATATTAAATTAGTAATGATCCACATTTTTATTAAAACTACAATTTTTACGCACTGTAAAAAATGATACTGGCTCATTAAGAACATTCAAATATATTCGCAGAATTTTTATTTTCAATTCATTTTATACGAAAAAGTGAAAGTGTTGTCTAGTTAAAATGCACACATTTTCGAAGAAATTTTAGAAACAATTTTTATTTAAATTCATTTACATAAAAGCCCATCAGCACCTCGTCTATTTTGCAATTCGCGAACTGTACGCGATTTTGCAATAGTTCT
>NW_020539724.1:5907478-5933568 GCF_003426905.1 Ctenocephalides felis | reverse complement strand
ACTGCTAGTTTGCAATATGTCTCATAGCAGAAACGAATGCCGAATATATGTAGGTAATTTGCCGCCCCGACATAAGAACAAAAGATATCCAAGATTTTGTTTATAAGTTTGGAAAGTAACTTTTGTTGTTTAAAAAATCGACGAGGACCACCCTTGCCTTCGTAGAATTTGAGGATGGCGCGGTAAGTCTTAATTATCAAAATGTATATGATCAGGTTATTTATTTAAACTTGTTACCCTTAGCGACGCTGATGATGCTGTAAGAGCTCGAGATGGTTATGATTACGATGGTATCGATTACGAGTTAGATTTCCCAGGGGAGTGGACCAGGAGGTTTTCGTGGAAGATACAGGAAATAATGATAGAGGTAGTGGAAGTCGACATGAAGGTCGTGGAGGACGAGGACCACCAGCAAGAAGATCTCAGTTCAGAGTCCTCGTTACTGGTAATATTTTAATATTATTTAACTCTAATTGTAAAGTATCCTTAATGTTTACTATAAGAAAATATTACTTTAATATTTATGCTTTAGGCCTTCCACCATCCGGTTCTTGGCAAGATCTGAAAGATCATATATGCGCGAAGCTGGTGATGTTTGTTATGGCTGACTCTTTTAAAGATGGAACAGGTGTTGTTGAATTTTTACGCCATGAGGATATGAAATACGCTGTAAAGAAATTAGATGATTCCAGATTCAGATCACATGAGGTATATTATTTTTGGAAAATTCATTCGGTGATAATTATGAAATATTGAATATTCATTAATTTAAGGGAGAAGTTGCTTACATAAGAGTAAAGGAAGATGCAGGTGGAAGTGACCATCGTGATTATGGAAGGTAATATTTATTATTTAATTGTTGAGCAAAAATATTAAACATACCTGTAATATTTTTCTATCTTTGGTAGATCAAGATCCGGTCACTCACTCCACGTAGAAGGAGTTCTCCCACATATTCACCAGTTCGTAGAAGCTACTCAGATCTCTCTCGGATAGATCTAACTATGAATGTCTTTGAATTTTATATTAACTCTTCTTACATTTCTTCTAAGAAGTACATTTTAAAGGAAAAAAGTAACGAAGGACATAATTATATGTATGTATGAGTAATATAATTGTACTAAAAAGAAAGGGAAATTTCAAAGATTATTTTATAAGAACGATGAAATTGTGAATAGTGTGAACTTATACTACATTCCTAGAAATTGAGAACATTATAATCATTCAAGTTGGGTTCTCTCTGGTCATTTTTGTTTAATTATTTTTAAGCGTCAACAAACATTACTTTGATCATAACTAAATAGGATTTTTATTTTGCTTTAAGATATTTGTGTACAGTACATTGAATTTTAGATATAGCGTTTAAATATTTTTTGCTTTTAGTGTTTTAGAATATAATGCTTCTATTAGTTTCATAATTTGTTATTAAATAGTTCCATAGGTAGCATCATCCTTTATACCAGAAATAAGATCATTATCCTAAATGTTTTATATTTTAAACTTATTAACAAATGCCATTTTTTGTTTTCCAACATATTTGCGGAGGACAAATCTGGATTATGGAAAAGTATGGATTATAAAATAATAAATGGAACACTAAAATTACACATTTACAAAAGGATTTTTCATTTGGATTTGTGGATACTTTTGGAATTATAAGGATGTGTGCAGGATCTTTGAAAAATTCATAGATAGGAATGATACAGGATTGCAAGGATGTTCAGACCTTTGTTTCAAGGGCTTCACCCTGAGATAATTATAATCATCTCTTCTTGTCAGTAACTGGATCCTGGGATTTAGGAAGGACTTACGGATGGATTTCTGATGGATTTTTTTTGTTACTGGATTTGGTAATTGATACGTCCAATTTAATGCTATATTTCTTATCGCATGGTTAATGTATAAATTGCCAAAGTCTCTAATTCTTGTTTTTTAAATAACTTTATTAATTATAAGGTGCTATTTGTGATGGGCGCATTATTCTAATGTTTCTAATTCACATTTTAGATGTTAAATGTTTCATTTGAACTAATGCACATATGTATTAAAATGCATGCATATAAGTGTGGGCTATTAAAATACCGGGGAGACCAGAATTAAGGTCTTGTAAATACATCTTTAAGAATATTGGAATTTTTTTTGGAAACATTAATATTCCTGATCCATCCATGTAATTGCCAAGTTTTGAAATCCATCAAGTTTTTAATTTTGTATATATGTTTTTAAAGTATATGTGAGTGAGAATAAATATTTCAGGAGTTAAATCATTAAATTTTTTTGATATTCCAGCACATCGCAAGAATTGCACTTACATAATGGACATGATTAAATTAAATAAATTTATATGTGCTAAATAAAAAAAGGATGTTTCATTTATATTTTTATATTATTATAAATTATATTTGTTAGTTATTTTTAATAGTCTGTAAATCCATATTCCAGAGATTTACAATTTAAAATATAAAAAAACTTAATACTAAAATGTCAGAGTAAGTAACTCACATGAATGGCTATCAATAACACTTAACCATATAAAAATTATTTGATCAGTGATATTAAAGGTTAGTATCATCAAATTTATAGAAATTACTACATGTTCTTTGAAACATGCGTTTACAAACATTTTACAAATTGTATCATGTAACAAAGCGCAAAAATCAATAAAATTATTATATATACACATCACCAAATCTGACTTGTTCATAAATACATGAGTTAATCCTCTTAATACAATAATATATACTCTTTTACATAATACATTGAAGTCCGTAATATTTGTTATAAATCTCGCTTTACACAGCACATATAATCAGAGGTCTTTCAATAGAGCACTCTTTGCATTTTTTAACTTATCTAGTCTTTTTATTAAGTGATTATTTGCCGTTTCAAGTTCTTCAACTCTTGCTTGTGCTTCACGATGCTAAGAATATCAAAATTCATTAATATAATAAAGTGATTTATATTTTTTTACGATCACCAGTTTAAATGATAACTGATTTAAAAAAATTTATGTAAATTTTAAATACATCTAATTTTACCTCTCTTTGTAGTTTCCTTCGATCCGTTTTAAGTGCTTCTTCTGATTTTTCAGATGCCTCCGCAGCACTTTTATATCTAACAACCTGAGATTCTAATCTAGCAACAACAGCTTGTAAAGAACTAGTCTCCTGCTCCGATTTTTGCAGCTTGAATCTCATCTCAGACAATTGTTTATTTGCTTCTCCTAGAAACAATATTAAAGAAATATCAGTCATGGATGTAAAAATTCAAAACAAATCTAGAACTGAAGGGATGCTTACTTTGAACACTTTCAATATCATCAAATTCGCCCAACGGTCCATTGGAAATACCGCGTTTTCCGGAAGATCTAGCATTATGCAGTTCTTGTTGCAGGTTTTGGATTTCTTGTTGCATGCTCTTTCTTTCTTCAGCAAAATTCCGTAATCGGAAGTCTTGAGGTGAAATTTACGATCATTAAGCAAAACTTCGATCATCAATGCAAGAATTTATAAAATAGGTATATTTACCAAGAGATCCTTCGCCAGCTCCAGCCAGCAGTGCGGCGCCTTCTTTGGTGACTAAAGTTCTTTTGGTGATTTCCTTGTTTTCATCATCACATTCACCACCCACAATGACCAACCCTTGCTCTGCTATAAGTTCATCACGTTCTTCCAACTGGCCTCTGGTCAAGGAAAGCTCTTCCTTTAGCTGTGTTACAGATCTTCGCAATTGTTCGCATTCTCGACATTTTTCTTTGTGCTCACGCTAAAAGAAGAAAAGATTAATACTAATTTTCATTATAGTAAAGTATAAATAGTGTATAATTGAATACCTGTAGTTGTGAATGGGCTTCCTCCAAGTCTTCAAGCCTATCCTTATGAAGTTGCAATTGATAACTTGCTGCAGCTTTATCATTATCAAGCTGTGCATTGGCAATCATTGCTTTTCGAAATCTATCTTCAACACTTCGCAATTCTTGCCAAGCATCTCTATAATAAAAAATGATCAATAATTATCTTACATTAATTCAATTCCTTGGCAAATTTTCATTTTACCTTTGACCATCTTCTAAACTATCTTCTGAACTCCTTCTTGATGATAATGAGTTGCCATGTGATTTATTAATTGAAGAGTTTATTGATCTAGTGCTTCGTAAAATAGGATCTAGGGAGAAGAAGACATATAATCGTCAATTCTAATAATACTACAAATATATACATTTTATAAAATAAAGCAAATGGAATACGAATAGTTAAAGTTATAATAAAACTTAAATACTTGAGTAAAAATTGATATTATTAACTGATCCGAGAAGAACCAACAAGTTTACAAAAATAACGAGATTTTCTAATTGAAGAAACATCCCAAAAGCCACAAAAAATAATCTCAGACTTATAGAATAGTGGAATAAACAGATTAATTATTTATTATTAACCATTTTGCTGCGAGAATATATTTCACAGGAGTGAAACTGCTGTACAAGCTAGCGAGCCCCCCAAGATTTTCCAATCATTATCAATAAAAATGTATTTAAAAATTAAAAATTACACTTCCAAATGACTAAACATTGTAATAAATAAATAATAATAATTTAACTGGTGATAAATCTTCATTTTAACGAACATTTTATGTCGTCTATGGATGACAAAGGTTTAATAAACTGATAATTAAAAGTATATTGAATTAACTTTAATAAAAGTATATTAAATTTAACGGCTAATAATACTTTGCTATGGCAACAGAACAGAACAATTAAAAGACAAGACATATTATATAATATTACTGGTAGAGATCGTTGTAGTTTGGTTGTTAGTAAAAAAGTGCAAGTATAAGATTCTTATAAGATTGGAGTTGAAAGAGTTGTTTATTGAAGAATAGTTTTAAATCAGTTGCATTTGATTAAGGTAATCCTGAATATAGAAAGAGGAGTTTATAATGAATTATATATATTACATTGGGGATTGACGAGTCAATGTAGCCAAGTCATTTAAGCTTAAATTAGGTAAAAATCTCGGAATTTGAAACACCCAGCTGTAAGTCTGTCAATACTTGTACATTGACACCTAAAAGTTGTCTCAAAGCAAATCCGAGTGGAGTTGTCTCACAGGATTTGTCATATCCGACTTCCCTAAATTAGTACTAAATCTGTTAACATGCAGATATTTGCTTGAGATTTTTTACTAATACAAAGATTTGGGTCGAAAGAAGTGGTCTTTTTCTCGTCTAACAGCCAGTTCTAGGACTTTCCAGGTATATAATGTCTCAAAATAATGCTAATTTGCATTCTATATTCTGTATACGATAATGTTTGTCCGTAAATGAGCTCTTTCAATGGTATACAACCAGGTAAAAATATTTAGTATTATATTATAACTTTTACACAATTATGATTTCATAATTGTGTAAAAGTAATAGTATGCTAACCGAACTAACTGATGTATAATTATCGAAAAGAAAATAATAAAAAAAATGTAAGGTATTATTATTTTGTGAAAAATATTATACACAAAGATTTGTTCTTATTTCATATATAAGGTTTACTGCATTATTTTCATATAAAAATAAACATATTCAAAGAATTCTATATTTTCTCTTCAAAAATAATTACAAAATTGATTTTGATCCTCAAGTTTTTTGTCAATTTGAGATTTGTATGCATATTGAAATGCACAAAATAGTGATTATTATAATAAAATGAACAAAAATGTTGGAACTATTTTGTAAACTATTTCCAAAGTCTTAATAAATCCTTAGATATGTTAACAACACACTAGAGAACACGTTCGTGTCAAGTATTATGTTTCAAAGTTTTCGGAGTTGTGGAGTTAAGTGGATATAACTTCTTCTCTGAAGCGGAGTCAAATCCTAACCGATCCGGCTTCGGATATGATAAGCCCACCTCTATATGTATTATATTGACGAGTCTTGTGGAGCCAATACAACATATACATTCTTAAGAGAAGACTCATGGAGACTGTATATTACAAGCTACATGGTAAAAGATACCAAAAAACTTCGTTTGAACCAAAGATGCAGAATAAAATTACGAATAAAATAATTTAGATCATTCTGATGTTATTCATCTCAACAATCCTTTTATAAAATAAAATCAATCAATTATTACCGCTAGCTGACTGCATATCATAGGCTCGATCAGCAGTTTCATCTTGGTCCCTTTGGGCCCTTTCCAACTCCCTCATTCGGATCTCCCTTGCTTCGACGCGCGCCTGCCTCCGTGCCGCTAGCCTGGCTTCGGCCTGAAATAAAATAAGGGTAGATCATGAATAAAGCAGCTGTTTTAGAATAATAATGGATTCGGTGATAATAAATTAAAATACAGTGTTAAAGGAATATGCGACTTGGGTAATAGAATAATTCGTGTAAACATAAAGGAATCTAGATTGCTGGATCATAAAAAATATTTTTGTTACCTTAAGTGTATGGGATACTATTGTAATTGATACCCAAAGACTGTAAGAATAAATCTTATTGCTTCTCAAATTTAAATATTGACTGTTTGATAGTAAATTAAAACACAATATTTTATAGATATTAATAATGTATAATAATTTCATTAATAATTATTATATCTATAATATAAAAATAAATCGTAAAATCTGTTGGTAAGCGCATAACTCAACAACGCCTGAACCGATTTGGCCAATTATCTTTTAAAAGTCCAAGGATCCAATTGCCGGGAAAACCCTAAAAACAGCCCTTTTCTTTTTCACATACAAAATTATTTCATATTTTAATATTTATTATTTTCATATTTTTGCCATCAGATACGGAATATTTACTCAAGTCAATGGAGCGTTTTGGGTCTGAATTTTTTTACTGTGCTACAATTTGTATGAATTTTTGAAATTAGGTTCATCTTACTCTCAAGTTCAAAAGTGAAAATAATTTAGACTCCTTTGCCATTTCCCGGGGGGATGACATCCCTCTCAGTGGTATAATTTCATTTTTTTTTTTCAAAATAACGCAGGATATCAATAAAAGAACTAATTATAAGAAAATAAAGTTTTATAATGTTTTTCAAAAAAGCAAATACTCGTCATTTTATTAAAAGCAGCTGTACATTTAAAATCCATATGGATGTATGTATATACATTTCGGTATAGAGTCTATACTATAGATTGTAGTATAAAAAAACATAATAATTTTAACTAATTGGTAAATATCAGTATAGGTTATTACAAAAATTGGAACTTTTGAATTGTAAACATAAGTACAGGACAACGTCTGTCGGGTCATCTAGTTATTAATAATAAAACTTATGACTATTTATGCTAACTACATCAATTATATTATATTTTTTAACAATTTCTATTTAAAAAAAATTATATTTGTTCGGGTAGATTACAAGAAAGCTGGATTTTTGAACTTAATAAAACAGACGTTTGCAAAAAATTCAAACATTAGTAAGAATATTGTAATTGTTACTCAAATGTGACGAGAATAATTTTAATGGTTCCTCAATTATTTGTGTAAAACATATAGATTCCATTAGTACATTAATTGGATCAATTTGGAATAGCCAAAAGAACCCAATGTCAAGAGCCACCAAAAAGACAGCATCAGCTCAAAACCAAAATGCAGTAAACATTACTTCCAAAAAATCAAATATATTTTATATATATTATTAAGTATTAGTAAATATATTATTAAATTCAAATTCGAGTATATGCAGAAATATTATAATTGTTATTCAAATTCGACTAGAACAAATCTTATGCCTTCTTAATTACATTTACATAAAATCCTGATGATCTGACTTGTTCTATTTCAAAGTAATTTTATAGAAAAGACATAAATAGCCGTAATGTTAAGAAACACAATTTTTTTAAAAAAGTCCTAACAATGTTAACAAAAAGTATTTACATTAATAAGTGCATTTAAAACGCAAAATAGATGATCTGTAATATATTCATACATTTTTTTATCTATCAGTACATTTTTATTCGCCCTTCAGATTATATTAGCCATTTATAGATTTACCATTTAATTTTTGCCAAAGTATTATATTGCAAGGATATCAAGAATACAAAAATACATCCATATGTGACTTTTAACTGAACAGAAAAAGAATTCACCCTAGTAGTCAGCACATGTCGGGGGCATCGAACTCAAATCACCCCTATGAATTCAAAAACTGCCCCTTATTTTCTTATCTGAAGCTTATAATATATATTTCATTTTAACAAGTTCCATGACCTAATTCAAAACTAGTAAATGGGAAATAAAATCTTGTTTTGGACTCTAGGAATAAGTATAAACATATTTTTCATGAACACACTTTTTTAACACACCCCTTTGTAAAAGAAGACTTTCATTTTTGAATGGCAAAAGTAAATTGTAAAAAAGCTAGACATCTCGCTCTATATTTAAAATGTTGACATTGACATGTTTTCCAAATTTATGTGTTATGTAAAATAAATATATATTATCTATTCAATTTACAAGTACATGAAATTTCCACGAACCATCAGCGCTCTTTACAAATAATAATGCTACCTACAACACTAACATCTTGTACGATTTAACTACATTTTTATTTAATTTCTGATAAACTAAAAATAGCATTCAATGTTATTACTTACTTCAGATACACAAAACACACTATTAAACCGAAAGATATTTATAAACTCAAAGAATTTTTCCTCAAAAACACATTTTGAATCTGATCAAACCTAATAAAATTGGTACATATTTCAAAATTGACACAGTAGTATTATCATTTCAGCATTTTTGTATTTTTGTATCTCATGCCTTTGTGATAAGATAACAATTTAATATTTCTGCGTCCAAGTACAAAATAATTTAACCATACATGTTCCATGAGTCACTTTTTTCATGTGATTCATCATGGGTTGAGTAAAATTATTTATTCTATATATTCAAAGAATTATGATCCATAGATCTGTGTAAGAAAAATACAAAAACTTTATAGTAACTACAACACTAAAACGTGATTTTAATAATTATTTTATATATATAATATGATATTAAAGGTTTTGTAGTCAGACAATGGGAAATAAGATAGAGACTCAAATTATGTAATATTAAAGATAGTGTTGGAATATGACATACTTTATCTAAAGTGGAAAAGCATGTAAGTAACCAGAAAAATTAGTTATAGAAGATCAAAATAAATATTAATTCAATAAATGATTAAATGTTCAACAAGAATAGAATAGTTGCAGAAGGTCAACATAAAAATTGATTCAATCAATGTTCTGTAGTAAAAATTACAACCCTTTACTATATTCTGTACCACATGAATTGAAAAGTTTTTTGACTATTTTTTAAAAAAATATATCGTAAATCAACGTATTAATATTAATATTATATTAATAACCTATGACAAACCATACTAGTATAATTAGAGATTAGATTATGATTAGAATTATGATTTTGTTGGGTATGAAACCCCAATAACGAAATTTAGTCAAATCAACGAAATTGAATAGTATTTGTAAGTGGAATATATTATAATTATAATATTTATGAATTAATGTTCCATTTTTTAGACCAAATTTACTAAATAAAATCTTGTCGGCATTTTGAGACGTAATTATCAGTGTTACTTCATAAACATTCTACAAACATAAGTTTTGAAATATTTACTGATTAAATTAATATTTTTAAGTAAATATATGAGGTATAAATATGAAAATACCTCCTAATAATAATAGAATATAAATATGAATAACATCAAGTAAAAAAGAAAGATAAATTTTTGAAGCATGATTTATTTTGTTTAGACTTTTCGACGTTCAATGTTTGCTATCATCAGTGAATAGGAATAATTATTTTTAGTGAAAGAATTATTTTATGAATCTTAAGATTTTTTTATTATTTGAAGTAAATACTAGGTTTCAGTTTCTACTTAGTAAATTTAAAAAAAAAAAAGAACTCATGATTTATATCTTTAGCTTCAGAAAACCAAACACACAATATATTTATAAAAAAAATTGAAAATTGAAAATTCCGGTAGAAAACAGTACAACTATCAGTGATTGTAAATTAATAATTATGAATAAATTTTAACTTTAACTAACCAATTAGAAATGATTTTTAATTAGATTTATTTCCAAATGATTCCAATTAGAATTATTTTATAAATCTTATTATTTTTTAGTATTTAAAGTACAAACTATGTTACAGTGTCTATCTAGTCAAATCTATTAAAATAAATAGAATTCATATGATTTATATCTTTAGCTTCAGAAAAGCTAACTATTTTTTTTTAACTAATGCAGAATCCGAATTCTCATTTTTCTGTTTTAAATATACCGTAAGTTTGTTTCTTCAATATTATTCATATTCACTGATGATGGCATAAAACTGTATGTCGAAACGTCTGGAAAATAAGAAAAACAATCTTTCTTTTTTACTTGATGTTGTTGACCTCTAAGATTTGATTCATACAACTCAACATCAAAATTTTACTACTCTTATATGTATAAGACATCATCCACGTACACATATTTCATTCTTCCCTCAATGCTTAATTAATAATAATTTTGGGGAAAAAACTATATTTATTAAACTTATACATACACTACTCCAAGCTCCTTTGACTGCCAAATTTCTAATCATCCCCACTCGTTGGGGATGCAAACAATCTGACAAAGATGAACGTCTACGAATTTGACCAAAATTTAACATTTTTTTAATAGTCTTCTGAGCCTTCCTAATATGAAACAATTTCGGTAACAAAGAAAACAATAATAGACCAAAGCGACGTATCCCTGACGTTTCAATGGTAATCATGGTAATAATAATTATTATTTTCTTAAAAAAACTGCCTTCCAATTAATTTTAATAATATAAACTTGTATATATCAAAACAAATTTGGTTTATGTCTTAAATTCTCTTGTTTAAAATGATGAACTATTTGTATGTATAACTAGAATCCTCCCACTACAGTCAATTGACGCTTTTTTATTACAATCACTCAATTTTAGAGTTTAGATTTTCACTTAATATTTTATTGGTTTTCCAATATTTTATTGGTTATCTTTACTTCAAACTCTTCTGAATTTACATTTAAGACTGAACCAATCCCTTCAAGGAAATTTCGACAGTAGGAAGTGCATGTTCAAGATCAAGGAAAAATATTTGTTCTTGTTGCAACGCCCAAAATATCTTCTCACATAGGTAGTGTTCGTGTACTTGCCGGGTCAAAGATTCATAAATGAGCCAAAGATGAAATATTCATTATAAAGTGAAAGCAGAAGCTTTAAAAAACATATTAAAGTATTATTTTCTAGCTTTGCTATAAGGTGACATTGAAATTTATCAATTTATTTGAATATTGCACTCCAACATTATTTTAATAAATATAGAAAAATATTTTTTTAATCAAAATCAAAAAATTAATAATCAAAATATTGCTATAAATGAGTCAAAGGCGAAATCTATGTGGTAAAGTGAAAACAGAAGTATTAAGCTATAAGGTGACTATGAAATTTATGGATTAATTTTATTATTACACTCATTACACATTACATTATTTTAATAAATATAGGATTTTTATAAAATCAAAATAAAAATATTAATAAACAAAATATTGCCATAATGATAAGAAATTTGGCAGTCAAAGGAGCTTGGAGTAGTGTATGTATTTCTTAAAAATTTCATACCGAAAGTTATTATTAATTAAACTTTTTTTAAATTAAGGAGTGTGTATGTATGTGCTTAATATGGCGTATATTTAAATATACATATATTGATATTATTATTGACAATATATTAGAAATAATTCATTTTGATATTGAAATATATGAATACAATTTTGGAAGTCAATAACATCAAGTAAAAAAGAAGGACTATAAAAGAATGACTATTAAATCCATTAATTCATTTGATTATTACCGTTTTACATTATTTAAATAAATGCAGAAAAAGCAAATAATTATTTTTAGCAGAAATCTTGAAACAAAAATTAGAAGATTATTTTATAGTTCTGCTTCAAAATGACTAATAAACTCATTAACTCATTGGAACATTCAATTAATTATTTTAATAAATTCTGAAGAACAAACAGTTATTCTCAATTATTAAAATAAAACATGCTGCACAAAGATTTTTTTTTAAATATACTAATTTATTTTAACGAAATTTTAACTCAAAATGATTATTAAAGTAAAATATGCTTTTATTCCAAATGATATTAGATAAATGATATATTTAGATATAAAATAAAATAAACGAAGCAATAATGTATGGAAAAATATCGAATAATATCTAATTTTAATCTGAATTAACAAAATAGTAATAAGCTTTAATAGTACTTTAAATTTAAATAATAAAAAAGTGGAATTAAGAATCTCAAAACAATGCAAAATAAACATTATATTCAAAACTTCTGAATAAACATTATTCAAAAATTTTGAATTTACAAAAAAAACAAACATTTTACATTAAATTTTACAAAAAATGTATCAAGTCCAATAATATCAAACAATCGTTGAAAAACAAAGTGAAACTTTTAAAATTGATAAGTAAAATATGTTTTATTCTAAAAAATAAAAAAATTGTGAAATTAAGAACTATGAAAGTAATTATTATATTTCAAAACTAACTGAAATCACAAAATTAAAATATTTCTTTTATTAATAAATTATAAATTCGCCATTTGTCTATTTAATATATTCATTACCGGTTTAATGCGAAAAATAAATTAGTGAGATGATCACAATAAGCTTTTTGGGAATTTCAAAGGCTTTATTTACCTACATTTCCATAAAGAATGTCGACAATAACGTCACAAATAAAATATGTGTAGTGCTTTAAATTATTCAAATACATACGTTTGTAAAACTGAATATTTATAATGCCCAAAATTGCAAAATGAAACCCAATACATCAATAAATACAGAACCGTTATTGATATATTTTGCTCTATTGAATGAGTAATTTTTCTTTAATAAAATTACAGTACAGTACAGTAGTATTTATTGAAAAACATGATTACGAGCTCTTACTAATTTTATTTGCATCCATAACAATAAAATATTTATCCCAATTAAATATATTAGAATATAATTAGACCTCATTAAAAGTATAACTCATATCCAAATTTAAATTGTGTGCGCATTTGTTATTATATATAAATTTAGTTGGTAATAAATCTTAAGCAATTTGATATGTTTGGAATTTGTGTATATATATAAGCAATACAGTAAACATTAATATAAGATTGTGTGCATAATTTGAACTATATTTTATTTAGTTATAATTAAATGTTGTTCTAATAATTCAAATATTTTAGTCTCATATATATTATATTTAAGAATGGTTGTGTTTAATAGTAGAAAGGATAGATTAGGATAATTAAATAAATAAGTAACCATAAATTATTTTTTTTTACTTAGTTTACTGTTTTAACTATATAACTATTTTCAAACTATTTTTCTACCTGACGTATATATTTAAATTTAAATAAAAAATACCCAACTAATTATAATTCAAAAAGCGTATTATAACGTTACTCGAATATCCGCGCGAACATACAAAGTAGCAAATTCTTTTGGGATTTGAGTTTATTTGTTGACCTTCTGTGACAAATACTAAATTAGAGAGCTACTTTCTTTATAAAAAATTTACTACATAACTTATTTTTGTGGAATTGAAAAATAGTCCTATATTACAATTACAATTTGAAAAACACAGAAAATTTAATAACGAAAATCGTGTTATAAAATATCTCATATCAATAATATAAATTTTGTTACTTTATATCCAAAAGAACACACAAAAACAATAACTGATAAGACGAGTTTCAATTATTAATTCATTTTATAATAATATTGAAGTTGGGTTCCAATTATTAGGTGTTACACCATATTTTCTCAACATCTCAAACAGCCACATATTTGGCTATGTTTAAGTTTA
Organism: Ctenocephalides felis; assembly: GCF_003426905.1. Taxonomy (NCBI): domain Eukaryota; kingdom Metazoa; phylum Arthropoda; class Insecta; order Siphonaptera; family Pulicidae; genus Ctenocephalides; species Ctenocephalides felis. The sequence continues at coordinate 5,919,662 of NW_020539724.1, read as the reverse complement.
CTTTATAATTATAATATTCAGTTTATTACATTAGAGTATTTAGAATTGATATTCAATTGATTGAATTCAATCAAATTCAAAACAATGTCTAACATGAATCTCGAGTATGTAATTTAAGAGCATAATTTTAAATCCAACAGCACATACAATGTAAAGTGCATTCTAATTATTAAGAGTTGCATCAAAAAAGGTTTTTATTAAATACAAATGTATTATGATTTAAATTTTGATATCAAAAGTTGATGCAACTAATATATATTTCAATCAAATTTAAAAAAGTGCTACAAAACAACTGGAGAATGTTTTGTTAGGAATATAATCTACACATAATAATATATAAATAGAGATCTAATTATTAAGAATTTCATCAAAAAGATTTTTTATTTTGAATAGGAATTTATTATTCTTCTAGTCTTGAAATAAGGAAATCCCTATTGATGTAACCGATATATCATTCAATTGAATTCAAAGGAATTCTAGAAATCCAACTCAAAGATGTAATTTTAAGAATATTACTTTAAATTTAACTACTAATTTTTGTAGCAGATTTCTGTCTACTAAAAAATAAGAACATTACTAAAATTCATTACTAATTACTAAAATATTGACTACCAGCTACTAATTGTACTGATATCAATGTTTATAGCTGCAAAAGCGTGTTTCAAAACTATTAACATTAGAATAAGCAATTCTGCAGAAAGTAACAGTTCAATCTATCTTTAGCTTTTTCAAAAGATTGTTATATACAAGGAACCTCAAAGAAATAATCTTTCTCAAATAAATATAAGATTCAATATAAAATCTTACCTCTTTAGCAATTTGATCTAAAGCTTGATCTTCTGCAGAACATCTTGGCACAGTACGCCTTCTACCTCCTCCTACACCACTCAAATCCATTTTTTCAAGTTTTAAGATGTTGGACTAAATCCTAGAGATAAATAAATATATTAATATATGTAGTAGGATATAAATACATGTATATATATATATATATATATATATATATATATATATGTGTAAGATTAGAAACATCAACGGAATAAGATTAAGAACTAGCACATAAGTCTACACTTGATAAATTTAAATTAGTTCATAATTGACTTAATAATTAAATGAATGTTTAAATATAATATAATACAATATTGTATAATAAATACATCACTATAAGAAGAATATAAAGAATTTTTGGCCCACAAATTAATTTAGAGATGCGGTGAAGTCTTAAGTGAAGATTATCTTTAATATCTATTAATGTAATAAATACATTAACTGTATTTTATTTATAAATTTATTCTTATAAAGATTTTTTACACTAGTGCATTATCTGTTAAACACAAAAGCAAAACTGATATCTGAATATCAAGTAAACTTCACAAATGTTTTAATTTGTGGGTCGAACATGTTTCGAAAACAAAACAGGTTGCTCTGAATTTTTAGATATTCTAGTCTATTTATAGTGCAGCATATTTTGAGAAAATCTATTAAAATAGCATCAATTTAGATTTAAATAATATATATTCAAATATATAGCAAGATGATAAAGGAAATATAAAAATGACAGCTAAAATATTAATTATGTATATGAAGAAGTGTTTAGGATTATAATTATATTATACAGATTTTATAATGTATAGATTAGAGTATCAATTGAAGGTATCAAATTAATTGCTATAAATTAGGCCATGATTTAAAAATATATATTCAAACTATTTGTGATAGTATGCATCTTACCTAATCAGATTTTATTCTATCCAAATTCACACCACAACATTGTTTTCATTATAAGCTAAATATTAATTTCATTTGAGTTTATTATTAGAATCTATGACACTTTAATCACAATCAATAGTTGTCAATTACTAGCATAGGATTCGTGTCAAAAAATTGCCCAATATATTCACAGAAGACCAGAATTATGCTGATTGATATGTGACATTGCAGTAAAAATTTATAAAAACTATATATAACTTAAAGAAAGACTAAATGCCGATCTAATTAATCGGACCTCTCAATAAATAAAACCATAAACACATGGTAAATCATTGAAACTTTTCAAAGAAATAGTCATTTCTGCAATGCCACCATCTTGAATTTCTTATTGTTGCACAAACTTGTCACGGGCGGTATCGATAACCTTATCGATAACGATTATTTGCAGGAAAACTGTTATTTTAAAATTCAAATATTAAAAATGGCTAATAAAAAATACACAATAATAAATTAACATGTCTACAATCTACCCAGAATCTATTTCATTATTGAATATAATTTTGCGAAGCCAACACTCTTGTCAATGTAATGATGAACTTCTTCATAGTAGGGTCATTTTAATTTAATAAGAATAAGCGATTGCAATTGATATTTATTAAATTCAACAATAAAGGATAAGGACTTAGGTTGATTAGTTTTTGGCTATGATCGGCTTGGCCATTTCTTTATAATACTTACTTGAAGAACTTACTGAATATTAAGTTCATTAATGTTTTGAATATGTTCATCAAAGTTTCAAATTTGTATTGTTACAATTTTAGAAGCTTCTAATTTTTTATAAAACATTACACACATACTTAAATATTATAGATATTCATTTTTAGAATAGGCTTCATATTATCATCACATTTAAGTTTAACAATTTATAAGCTGCTTAAACTAAGTTCTTATATATTAATAAAACAAAATGTGATTTTGTATTATTTATTCAAAAAATGTATGTTAATAAACATCCTAAATCAGAAAAAATAATCCTATTTTAAATACTTTCATAGGAACAGTGGAATGTGATATGGTTTAAAACCATTAAAACCAAAATTAGAAATAAATAAAAAAAATCATAAAATTTTCGTGATAAAAATATTGTACTGGGACATTTGGTAAAATATACTTCAAGGCAGGACTTGATGGTTCATGTTAATTTAATTACAAAATATGTAAATTCCTAAGCTAGAGTAAAAAAGAGTTATCTACAACACTAATTGAGTATTCGTATACTTATACCATATAACATTGATTATATCAGTATGCTTAAAGTCCTAGGCCTACACCACATATTGAAATGTATGAGTAAATGACTTCTAAAGTAGAAAATATGAAAAATAGGCAGTTCGATAAGTATATATTCTAAATTTATTGTATTAGATATTACATAAAAATTGTATCACCGAATTAATTTATAAACCTTAAAATAACATGAGTATCAAAATTTTAAAAACTTATTTACCAATCAGTCTTTGCAATAAATACTATTTGTCAATGTGATGAAATTTTGAAGATGGATTTCTTATGGTATATGGAAGCCTATCTAGAAAATTGGAATAAATAAATGTGTAACTTGATTTTGGCACCACTACTAAAATGATCGGCAATGTAATTACATATTAAAAACCTAACTAAATTAAAATGAACGAATAATGATAACGTGTACTTCAATAAACAATGAATCCCCAAATTAGGGAATGCATCTTTATCAACATCCGTCTTCAAATATATACAAATAGCAACTTAAAAAGAATCAAATACTTTTTAAGTGTTTGAAATTGACCACCTTCAAATAATTAGGCAGCTTCTTCCACAGGGGCAGGGGCAGGACTTGAATCAGCTGGCAATTTCTTCACTTTCACTTCCTGCACAGCCTCATCACTTACGCCATTTGTGGATCCATTTGTGACATTATCACCATTGACTTCTGCTTCTTTATCATTCTCTTTATCTGAATCAGCTCCATTGGTGCTAGATTCTACGACATCACCATTTCCCTCAATTTTGGATTTCAATCCATTAGTACCATTTGTTTCAACCCCATTGGATTCTTTTAAAGTGTGGTCATTTTCATCACTGGGTTTAGCATCACTAGAAGTTACATTAACATCAGCTTGAGCCTTTTCAGAACTCACTTCAGATACTTCTGCTTCTTTTACTTCCGCAGTACCGTTTGCTTCAACTTTGTTTTCAGCCTCATTTTCTTCACTGACAACAGTTTCAGGTTTCGTTGAATCTATTTCTGAATTTGTTTTGTCCTCAGTCTTTTCACCATTCTCTTTGATTACATCTGTTGTGGTCACAGCAACTGTTTCAGTTTCTGTTGCGGCTACAACAGATTCTTCACTTTCTTTGACAACTTCAGAAGTTTTTGCATCAGTACTATCACATGGTTCCTCTACTTCAACAGTTTCTTCACTAGCCTTGGCAGAGACAACTTCTTCAGATTCAGTCTTCTTACCTGAATCAACTTCCATAGGTTCAACTTCATTGGTTTCTGTTTTGGTCTCTTCAGGCTTTTGCTCCTCTTCTGGTTTTTCAGTCTCTTGTGGTTTCTCAGTTTCAGTCTCTGGTTTTATTTGTTCAACTTCAGCCTTCTCTGGTTCAGTCTCAGTTTTTTCAGTCTTCTCCACATCGGTGGTCATTTCAACTTCCGTTTCAGTCTTCTCCACATCAGTGGTAGTTTCAACTTTTTCAACCTGTGTAGTAGTACTTTCAGTAGTTTCCACAGTTGGTTCAACTTTGTCTGATGATTCTGTTGTGGTTTCAGCACTTACTGCTGGTACTTCAGTCATTTCTACATCAGTGTCCATTGGTGTTTCAGTATCTTTTACAACCTCTTCTGCAGATGAAGAAGTGAGTACTTCATTTGACTTTTCAGCAGAATCAACAACCTCAACAGATTTTTCTGAAGTTTCAGACACTTCATTTGATTTCTCAGCTGATTCGGTAACTTCTACTGATTTCTCTTCTGCAATTGTAGTGGCTACCTCATCTTGTTCAATTTTGGCAAGTTTTGCAGGATGCTATAAATTATAATATCAGATTATTCACAAAAATGCTCAAGAATAGTACATTTTATAATAACTTTAAAAAATACCATTGATAAACTGAAATTGAATTTAAAGCAACACTTTTTTTTTGAATATTTTTTAGTTGTAATAATAATTAAAAATGCTAAAGAATTTTGTGTGTGTATTTTGGATAATTTGAAATACATTAACAACTACTACAGAAAATATATTATCTACTTCAAATAACTATAACAACTACCAAATAAATTTCATTTTGTTACAAATTATGACTTTACGAACATACCTCTTCCTCATCTTTATCATCTGATTTTCTTTTAGCGCTAACTGCTTCTAAAGGTAATTCTGAGAATGATTTAATTATGGTATGCTTTTCTCTATCTTCATCGGTAAATGAAGTCTCAGAATCACGCTGAACTAGAACAGCAGCCATACCAGCTTCTAAAGCAGCATTTGCTTCTACAAAATAAATTCATATACTAAATATGTATTCATATACTCTCAGATTGGTAGGAAATGCTATCTTATAATGTATTCATACCACATAATTTTATTTAAAGTAGTTGCAGAAATTGAAAATGATTGGAAATATTATTTACCATTTACGATATCAGTCAAGAAAAGAATTTGATCACAGCCAATTTCTTTGCTGATGTTTTTGTAGCTGTCCACTTCTTGTTTACCGCCAACAGAGGTATCAAAATGACCTGAGATCTTGTCCAACAAATCGCCTTTTTCTGTGTTGCCAAACAAGAGTTTTTGGGCAGCTACACTTCCGCTTGAGTAAATATAGAGTTGGTGACCTGAGGCTGACCAGCTTGTTAGAGCTTCAGGAACATCATCATAGACACTAAAATTAAATGGGTAACATGTGTAATTTACCAGTAACATGGTCAAATGTATAAATTTTTAATTGTCTCTAAAGAAACATTATATTATATACATTTTTATAAGTTAAGATTGAAAAAATACTTACTGTCCCTTAATGGTACCATCTTTGTACCCCTTCTCCCAGATGAGTCCCTGCAATGTCTTAAGAGCTCCAGTCTTACGATCAAGGCTGATTTGCCATTTTACATTATCAACAACTGATTTGATAACAGCCTCACGGTTGCTATCATCTTCTTCAATTATCTCAACACAGCCTTCAACTGATTCTGATTTATCTTTAACAGCTAGTTCTCTCAATGCAGATACTGCAGATTTAACATCTGCAGACTCCCAGTTAGATGTTAGGAAGGATTGTACATTGTCCGAGGCATAAGGGAACAAAGTGTCCTGCAGAGAAGTTGAAATTAGATTTATATTAAATAGAACAAGTCGTTTGACTTGGTAGACGATCCAAAGTAAACCATCATAAATTCATCTACCTTTGATACAGAATACATTTTAAAATAAACATTATATACTTTATATACTAAAACAATAGTCTCGTAAGTGTTCAAGCATGATAAAGTTTGATATTTACTTACATTACAGAAAGAATAATTTTAAAATATTAATAAAGGATAATGAAGAGATAATCATTTTTAGTGTAATGGTGAAAAATACCACAATCGAATTATTTCATTACTATTAAGTAGTATAATACATTACCCTTGTTGCATATACATAGTAATTTTGACCAAAAGAGTCATAATAATTATTAGGGACAATATAATACAGATCAAGGATCTTTTGCATCTAATCACCTTTACAGTACAATTGATTATGTATTGATCAAGGAATAAAATAAAATTGTAGAAGAAGAAATTTATATAAGCCTGTGAGGTTCCAAGTGAATAAATAATAAATTAGACTAAAACCTACTAATTACTATGAAAGTTTTCAATTAAAACTATTAAATTCGTAAATAAAAACGAATATTTTCATTAGCCCTTGATATAACCCGATTGCCAACAATTTTAGCGAACAACAATTCAATCCAAAACTGGTTTGCAGAAACACAGATGTGCGGCATTTTCATGTGTCCACCATTAAGAAAGCCGAAACAAACAGAACAATTTTTTTTACCAAAATTCACTCACTCTTCGTCTAAACCATTATATTCTATCACACAAATCATTCAATTAACTCTATTTCGAATAAATGTAAACAATGGGTTTGTATATTTTGATGAAACATGAGATTTATGACCTACCTTAACAAAGCTTTTCGAGGTGGTTGTGCCTTCGATGTCTAGCAAAATAGTTTTCGCAGAAGTTATTTTAGTATCAAATTGTTGAGCGGTTTCCATTGTTATCACTGTTTAAAATCTACTTAATATAAGTTAAAAATAATAAATGTTTATTTAGAAAAACTAGAAGCTTTGCAAGAGTTTAGCACCAAGGAGCCCGTCAACAAAGACCGGCGAGAACAAATATTGCAAATCTTCTGCGAACACACCTCCCTAGAACAGCGCGAAAATAACTAAATTTGTGCGTAGCGCAGTGTGGCAACACCTTGAACCACATCCGCTAAAGAGCGCGGACGATTTGAAATCATTTTTAATGTGAAAACAAAAACCAGATTTGTAAAAGATAATGCTTTTCAAATTAATTATACATTTCATAACAATTCTTATCGGTTCATACAAGGCAAATACAATTTCCTTATCACATCTTTGTTCATTTTATGAATAATAAAAAAACTAAAGAATATAAACCTCTGTTGCCAAATCTCAAATTTGGCAACATCGTAATATTTCAATATATATTAATAAATATTAAAAATATAATATTAAAACCTGTTTAATATAGAATAATAAAATAATAGTCATAACATATTAATTTGAACCATAACTAGTTGTAAGTGGCGTTTGGCCTTAGGGTTAATTGCATGAACCTTCCGGTACATGTACCGGAATACTTACATAGACAATAAGAATTAAAATTGAGCTATTTAGATATAAATTTTAACTATTAATATTAAAAATAAAATCTAATCAATTTATTTATTACATTATTTAATACATAGATAATAATTCTACTTAATTTTTAAAAAAATGAGTTTATTTAAGTGTGAACATCAACTGTAATCACCATAGTTACAAAATACACAAAAAATTGATAAATATTTTATTATTAACCCATTTATCGTAGGCCTATATTTTAATATTTAATTAGATGTAAGACTATAATGCATCGTCATACAAAGTTTCACCAAAATAGCCAAAAACGTAAACTCCATCAAAATTTATTCTTTTTTTTATTATTGCTAGTATTAACAATCAGATTACAATACAATCTATAAGTTAAAAGTGAGGGCATTTGAATTTAATAAATTTAATAAATGAATATCCATATTATTTATTTATTATTTTTATTAAATGCATTCCCTGCTTAAATGACTAAAAAATACTTTACTAAAATACAATGCCACACAAGAAGGTTGTTACATAAATAAACTTGGAAATGTTTATATATTTACTTTACTTTTTTTAAAAGAAAAACACAATTTTTATCATTTCTAGTAAAGAGAGTTCTGCGAATATAAATTCTATTATTATTTCAACTTCTCTCATCAAAACCAAAGCCAAAAAACTGATTTTTAAATAAAATAAATAATTTCCTCTTGTTTATGAATCTAACTAGTACGTTACTTTAGGATCTTTAGGGAGTGCAAATTTAATAGAATTAAAAATATGATATAAATTAAAATTTGAAATAGATTTAAAAAAAAATAGTATCAAAAGAGGCATGATAAAAATTTATATAATAAAAAAAATTGAATATGTTGCAGATAATAAACTATATATGTATATAGATTATTAACAGTCGGAGCTTAATCTGTAGATACACATTGTATACAATTATTAATATATTATTGATTTGCACTTTATTAAATCTATTTCAGACAAACAATGGTTCACAAATCAATTACTTCGAATTCATTCAATTACTATAATGATTTATATATAAATAGAAATTAAAATTAATGTACAAATGAGAAACATCTGCTAATAGTATTTCTTAAAAGAAGCAAGAAAAAAGGTATGATTGTGGTCAATTTGATTGCCACAATTATATAAAACAAATATTGGAAGCAGATGTTATACTAAATATTGTATTTTCATCAGGTAAATGAAAGGCAGGTACTAAAACTAAAAGCAAAAGGATATATATATATATATATATATATATATATATATACATACATACAAAAATACAAATATTTTTTTTAAATATTTATGTCAAATATGATCAATTTTGTTTCATCCTTTTATATTTGTCATATTTTTTTAAATATATATTTAAGTATTTAATTTTATAAATGTATTTATTTATTCATATTTTCTGTACCATTGCATTTTTTAAAATTACATATTGCAAAGATGAACACACTAAATGTGGAAACATTAAAAGGTCAATATGAATAATAATATTTATAAAGATAATACCACCTGATTACAAAAAAGTAATACTAACAAGGATATCCTCAGGTTTAATCTTCTGGAATTTTGATAAAAGTTTGTATGTTGATAGAGTTAAGAGTCAAGCCAAATCCCTTAAAATATTATAGGCTTATGAGAAGTGGATTAATTATAAAAATTAATTAAAGTTGCGCTGCACGCTATATCTAAGATTAAACTTTGAATATCAATAATGATTTTATAAATTTCTACTTGCCTGTCTCGTTAGATCTACATAATTAAAATTAAATTTCGTTTATTAAATGTTACAATTTTTCTTAAAAATAGAGATTTTAAAGAAGAGGGAAGTAATGTCCTCAATTATCCTTCTCCATATCTACCTCAAGATGTATGTGCGAAATCAACACCAATTGTATGTACGGTCAACTCGTACAAAGACCAACCAGATAACTCAGGTAGGTCTATTTATACCTAAGGATTATTTTATAATCTAACTAAATCAGTTGTGGCCAACGACTTGAATATTTTGTAAAATAAGAAAAAATAATTTTCTAGTAAAAAATAAGATTTACAATTTTATTGACCATTGGTTGAGAAAAACTTACTATTGTAATATTTTGATTGTGGAAGTAATTATTTTAATATTAAAATTATAAAGAAAAATGCAACTAATGTTCTAAGTTTTAAAATGGTAATAATTGTTTTAATATATTAAAATTTTAAAAAGTAAACATTGAGATTAGTTTATACTTTTATTTTCCATCTTGGCTAATCTGGAAAACTTGTTATTTTTAATAGAATATTAAAATGATAAACAGTGATGACAATAACTTCAGAAGAAAGAATTGCGCTCTATCTAAAAGACAATATTAAAAGCTAAAACTTTCAGAGAATTGTTTTTTATCAATTTGGAACCAATTGAGCCCTTGGGAGCAAGGAAAATATCTATATTAGGGACCACCCTAATGTATATATAAAAATTGTTTTATAATCTCTTATACCAGGCATCCCTGTCTGACTGAAATATGAAAATAATATAAAAAATATACATATTTTAAATTTGGTAATAACTATTTAAATATTTTGCAGCATTCACAATAAAAAAACTTACCCTTGTAATATTAGTACAGTATATTACCCTTGAAAGTAAAACATTAAGATTATTTATATTTCCATTTTCCATCTTGGCTAAGATGAAAAACATGTCTTTTAGTAGAAAATTGAAATATTTAAAATTTATACAAGTATTCATAAAGGATATTAGTTTTTTTTTGAATGTTATACTAAAAGTTTTGCATTCAAAATTTCGTTACGAATAATTCCACCTGTCTATTTTTATAAACAAATACTAGAAATTATAAATATTTAATTTCTATAATAAGTAATTAGAATTGTATCTAACAAATTAATATACAGATAAGTTCAAATTTTGCAAAAATCAGTAATTAATTAATTATAGTAATAATTTTAGATTATTACTGAATTTTAGATAATTTTAGTAGTTTATTTTAGAATTACATTCTTTAACCTTATCGAGCAGTTTCCAATAAAACTATAAAAATATTCATATTGGCTATAATATAATAATAATCATATCTGTTCGTTTACTTCTTACAAAATTCAATTACTATATTTCAAGAATACTTGGATTATCAGTTGAATTCTTTGACCTTTCAGCCTTGTAGTATTCTGATAAGAATCATGGTCGTGATAAGATTCTTGTAAGATTCAAACAGAATCTTATTGGATTTGGAATCCTTGAACGATATCTTTGAAATAATTTAATAATATAGTTTTGAACTAACTTAATAATGATAAAATTAAATTTAAATGAAATCTTTATGTATAATTTTAAAAAAAGAAAGATTTTTAAGTAGATATTTTTACGTTTCTTATATTTGTATGCAGTGTTGTTTCAATATTTGATATTGGACAATATAAAAGATATAAAAATATATAATAAAATTAATAAAATAAAACAATTATTGGGTATCCGATACCAGGTGACTTACATCAATATTGTAAGAACAAAAACAGATGAATAAATACAGTACATCGGTATTCATAAATATTATTTTTAATTTTACCTAGAACAACCTCTATTCAACAACGTCCGAATTCTGCCCGCGGTTGAGAATCTGAAGTTAAAAATTTCGCCTGACAATGGTGCAGACCTCTCCAGAGGAATGTCGGCCTGTTTGAGGTGCGGCTGCTGCCTGGCAGTGGCCTTCCGGGTCGGGGAGATTCTGTTCCAGGCGAACCATGTGAATGATGACCGATTGATACATGACCAGGATTTGCTGTCCAGAGTTTATGGTAGAGCCTGTGATGGATTTTATGATTATAGTCTTCGGGAGAGTAAAGGATATAGGTAGGAGAGATATTTTAATGAAACTAATTTACCAAGATAATTAATCTATCTTGGTCAAGGTTTTACCAGGGCTTTTCTATTTAACGCGGGATCCTTTGGGGTAGGGGACAATGTATGAGTAAAAATACCCGTAACATAATAATAAGAGAGACTAGCAAGTGTAATGAAGAAGAGTTTGTAGAGTGAAGATCAATATATATCATAAACTAAATAGTGGTTTAATTCACATAAATTATGGTGATGGAATATTTATAATTTACAGATTAATGATCCTCACCATATCTATATTATAAAATATTCATTCAATTTATATATTATTACTTTTAGTTTAGTTTTCTAATAAAGGTTTATATAAAAGGCTTCTTGTATAAGTTGAAGATTTATAATGTTACTTACAAAATGTTTTGCATACTTCCACGTATCTTTAAGAGAACTGAACATCAATTACATATCCTCATCCGAAAAAATTCACCCCTGTATTATTTTACCAAAACGAGAAAATCAAGATCGCATTACTAAATAATACATAAATTAGTCGAATTAACATGCATTTTTAAAACATCTGTTGTGGAAAGTCGCAGAAGATGATAGTTTTATTTAATTCGAATTGTTTCAATTCCAATAAGGTCTGGAAACATTTGTTCTAGGATAACAAGAAATTATTAGGCTTTCTTT
>NW_020539724.1:5742473-5906478 GCF_003426905.1 Ctenocephalides felis | reverse complement strand
TATGTGGGTTTATCCAAAAACGGATAATATTTTCAAAATCAGCGTCCCAAATCAATCAAAAACCAATCAAAACATTTTGAAAATCGCGAAACAAAGTCCTTTTTTTATAAAAAAAACTCGATTTTCCAACCAAAGATTTCGATTTTTGCGGGGTGTATGTGGGTTTATCCAAAAATAGATAGCATTTTTGAAATCAGCGTCCAAAAATCTTTTGGAATCAGTCAAAATATTTCCAAAATTGCGAAAACAAATCTATTTTTTTGCTAAAATTACGATGTTGCACACAAAGTTTTCGTTGTTTGGTTGATGATACACGCTCTAAAAGCTCATCAAACAGGATAATTTTGTCCTTTCTATCAAAAAGATTTTGTCCAATTAGTGGTTGTAAGGTTCCTTTTAAGGCATTCTTATAAGTCATAGGCACCTGTAATAAGAATCAAAATTTATTCTAAGGATATGCATCTAAAATAGAATCATTTGCAAAGCTTAAAAAATGCATAGATAGTCCATGGATTCAACTTGAAATGAATTTGTAGAATACATCATTTATTATGATCGAATAATTTGGTATCATTTTGAAATTGAGTAGAATGTGTTTAAAAAAAAGCATGAATTCTATGTTTGTAATATGATTTAGTAATTATAAATCTAAATTTCATCTATTTTTTAATAATATGGATAAATTGAAATGCCTAGAACAAAATTTTCAAGTTGTTTGATAAAATGTACACAGACACAAATTCGCGTTTCAGTTAAAAATTATACGAAATTTTAGTATCCAAATATATATACTAGTTTGCACTAAATTTTAGTAAGTTTTTAGTAAGTAATTTTAGTAATTTTAGTAATCTTTATACCAAAAAAATACAAATTTATCATCGTCTTCATAGTTAAAATCAGCTTCAAAGTTGGCAATTTTTCAAACTTCAAGTTGGTAGCAGAGGTAGAAAGAATTTTTGTTTTCAAAAACTAATTTCAGTTTCGGAATCAGCGACTCGAAAACTATCAGAATAGATCAAAACATTTGAAAAATCGCGAAAAAAATGTTCATTTCATTAGTAAAATTTTTTAGGAGAGGTATGTAGATTTATCTAAAAATGGATTACATTTTCGAATTCAGCGTCTCAAAATCTATTAAAACCAATCAAAACATTTTGAAAATCGCGAAAAAAAACTTGATTCATGTGAAAAAAAATCGATTTTACAACCAAAGATTTCGATTTTTCGCGGAGTGTATGTGGATTTATCCAAAAACGAATAGGATTTTTAAAATCACCGTCCCAAAATCTTTTGAAATCAGTCAAAACATTTCGAAAATTGTGAAAACAAATCCATTTTTTTTGCCAAAATTTCGATGTTGCAATCAAAGAGTTTGATATTCTACTCATGTATCGGAGTTTATCTAAAAAACGGACAGCATTTTCGGAATCAACGCCCTAAAATTTTTCGGAACCAGTTAGAACGTTCTAAAAATTGCAAAACAAACTCGACTTTTTTGCAAAAAAATCGACGTTGCAACCAAAGATTTCGATTTTTCGCGGAGTGTATGTGGAGATCTTCAAAAACGGATAAGATTGAAAGCTCATCACTCGTGATAATTGTCCTTTCATTAAAAAGACTTTGTCCAATGAGTTCCTGATTATATTTAAAAAAAACGTGAACAGTAAACCATGAAAATAAACCATAGATATATCTTTGAAAATTTGAAAAAATTAAAACGGCGAAAAATTAGCAAAATAAACCATGGATATATCTTTGAAAATTTTTTTCTCAATGAAAACCATTCATAAACTCATTTCTTTGAATAAAGAACACGCATATTGACCCCTGATTTTAACCCTCCAAATAATCCGAAAAAAAAAGATTATTAATCCAGAATAATGTCGCATTCATATGAACTACGATAATATTAAAAAATATAACAATATATCTATAAAAATTTATCAATTTTTTTAATATTCTCGATTTTTTATATATAGGAAAATCTAAATTTGTGGAAGGGCAAAATCTATATACTCTATAGAGAGACTAGAGTAATTGAAAATAAGAGCATAATTCTGTTCTTTGATGGTTACTGTATTTAGGGTATACCGAAATAAAGGACATAAGTGAAAAGCTTGTTACTTTGTTATGGTTTCAAAATGATTGATCAAATAGAATTTTTTAATGAACTTTCTAAAGCCTAAACGTATTAAATGATATAACCACAATTATATGCAAGTCACCGTAATAAACCGTAATATTATTATAAAATAAAAATAATTTAATTTTGAAAGCATACACTATCAATTCGTAATAATATGTTGTCATTTCCTATAAGTTTAACTATAGTTGTAAGTATAAATTAGTGAATTAATTATTATCACAAGCCGACTTTTCTTTACAGCCTTTAATGTGTGAACTTGCTTAAGATAATCACGAAATTGTCAACTTTTCGAAAAATGTGTTTTATCAGAACTAAATTTAGCTGTACAACTTAATGCTTAGCGGTTATCTATAAAATAAAATTGAATAATCCTGCATTTAAACACCGGTTATGTGGCCAAGTGGTAAAGCGCTCGACTTGCAAACCCATATGGACTCGGATCGAATCCCCAAAGCGACCATTACACATCCGGTGATAATAATAAAAGTAAAACTCACATAAATCGAAAATCCTCAGGAAAGTAGGAGTGATCAGCATTAACATTAACAGTAACAGGATCACACTGTTCATTTGTACACTGGTATAAAATGATTATTTACCGTCCGTTTTTGAAATTTGCAGCAAAAATAGGTTACCACATTCGTTGTACCGTTACTCTACCTCATACTGCCGACAGCTGTGGGGTGAATAGAAGTTAAATTTTATAAAATAAAACTAGTGATATGAATTCATATGCAAAAATTGCAGATAAGCATTTATTGCTTTTCAAACACTAAAATTCTTTAAATTTCTCAAAAAAAAAAAAATGATACAAAGACTGCAAGATACACTTTTTAAAGCTAACTAGGATTCTGAAGCGGCACAACCCATGCTTGCTAATTATGTACCACCACCAAAACATTCCTATAGGAAAACTAATTATTTTCAGAAAGGACCATAGAGAGTGAAAATGGTCATGAGAATAATAGTGGTATATGGCATCGTGCCTTAATGCAAATTGCTGGAACTTCCCGCACCGTAACAAAATAATCGTGGAATATTAAATGTTTTCATATAGATTATTATAAATATTGTAACATTGTCTAATATTTATAAGAATTATATAAACTGCAATTATATAAACTGCACTTATATGAATTGCAAAGTTGAAATTATTTGTTTAAAGTAGATTAGAATTTTAGTCAGAATTAAAATTAAAATCTGAATTATTTTCGATATACAAAAAAAATTCTTGAAAAAAATAGGGCAAATATTTTGTTGAAACAAGCAGAAAATTCTTTGAATAATTCATATCGGACGTCTAGTTCTCTCAAAATCTGCCATTTTTTGCACATTTAGCTCTATATTTTTGAAATGGCTAGACCTGCTTTTGCTAAAAACTAATCCTCTTTTCTCCCAATCATTACAAATAGAATGTATTTCATATCATTCAAATCCGATACTCCGTTCTCTCAAAAACTCGATTTGTATTTTCTGCACTTTTTGCTCCGTATCTCCGTAATGACCGGACCTGCCTTTGCCAAAAACTTATCAGCGCATCTCCCTATCAATAGGAGTCGAATGTTATTTGAGCCATTCAAATCGGTTGATCCTTGCGCCCGAAAACGTGGACGAAAAAATGCAGACATACAAAACACACACACATCCATTTTTCTGAGGTATGCCAAAATGTACAAAAGCCTTCAAAATGTCGAGAAATGCAAAAATTTTCATTTTAGATTTTCAACAACAATCAACAACGAAAAAAAAGCAAATCAGCACGATTCCCAAATGATATCATAATGGTAAGATTTTCTGCTAATTCTAAAGAAACGATTCCACCTGGTTTCATCGATCTTCTAGAAAAACTAACCAACGTGAGCTCCTATCAAGTGGCTTTTAACTTTTGAAGTCGGTGAAGACATTTTTGAGAAACCGTTTATAAAAGATAAAAAATCTGGTCACATACACACATACATACTTTTTCCAAATTTGGTCTCAACGATTTAGCAAAACTTGAAAAGTTAAGAAAATATTAACTTCTTCTACGGTATAAAACAAATTGAAATGTTTCTTTCATTATAGTAAGCCTTTGGAAATTTAAACAAACTAGCTGTAAGTGGAATTCTGTCTTAAGGCAATTAGGGCATCGTGCCTTAAGGCAAATTGCTGGAAATTCCCGTACCGCAATTCAAAATTCGAATAATTAAAAATAATCAATAATAATAATCAATAAAAGTTGATCAATGATTTGAAACTTTTAATAGAATTTCAAACCATATTAAATCATTCTATCTTAAATCATTTATTTTAAAATATTTTGAAAATTCTGAACTTTTTTTCAAAGCAATTGTACTGCTTTAACTGCATAAACACGACCGCCAAATGGCCATTTTTTTACTTTTTCCTTCATATCTCCAAAGTCGTTGGACCTGCATTTCCAAAAATTTTAACAGTTCTTCATTTAGTCAATACAAATAAAATGTTTTTTTGGATTATTCAAATCGGACGCTCCGTTCTCTTAAAAACTGAGTTACCGTTTTCGGCACTTTTTGCCCCGTATCTTCGGAACGGCTAGACCTGCATTCGCCAAAAACTAATCATTACGTCTCCTTATCAATACGAATCGAATGTTTTTTGAATTATTCAAATCGGTTGATCCGTGTTCCCGAAATCGTCGACGAAAATTTGTATCCGAACATACATACATACACGCACACACACACACATACATACATGCCAAAATGTTCATTTTCGATTTTTTTGCGATTACTATAACTTGCCCTACGGGAAGTTAATAATAATAATAATTCAAGGAATAACATGACATGAAAGTAATAAATAAATCAAAATAAAAGCAATAAATCATATTTTTTGAATATTTTATTAAATCATATTATTTGAATATGGCGCCGCTGCATCATTAGTTGTGAGTGGCTTATGTCAAAAAATGTGGAAACTGTAGGTTAGAAAAATGACTAGGTAGATAGTAAAATATTTGTGTTAAACTGATTGAAATTAATCTAAATTCGATATTTAATATAATAATATACGATGTTTAAGTTCAACTTTATGCAAGAAAGCGATGATCACAAACAATCAGGTGTCGATGTAGATTTATAGAATTAATGAAGGCTATTCAAATCAATCATCTATTTTTTGTATTCACATATTATCAATGTCAATAAGAAATGATGGATATCATTTATTGTTTACATATTCGATTTATTTTGATAATTTCAGTTTTTAAAAAATATAGCTAAAGTTATAAATAATAGTAAATGTCACTTACTTATGGTAGTATTTTGCAAATTTCTTCCACATTTATTTATGATTTAAACAATGTACATTTACTATATCAAATCACTTCATAAACACAAAATTTAGTGTTTGTAAATTATATTATTACAACTGTTAACTACAGAAATTGTAATGAATATAATGACAACAAATATCAACAAATATGCTTTAATATGCTATGAAGTTTGCCAATTAATAAATGCCAGTCAATCCTTTACACATAGATAAAAGAAGATTATACTTTTACAATAGCCTTTACAATAGCAGATATAAATACTCTAATCATTACAATGTAAGTCAAATTTCAGATGATGTAAACCACAGGGAAAAAGTAGAATAGATACAATCTCGAGAAATATTTTTATCTGATGTTGAATCATTTGATAAAAGTGATCTATTTGAAATAGAAAACTTAATAAGTTGTGGAAATTTAAATATATACTATTATGCAGTTACTACACATTTATTTTAAATATTTGATTTAAAACCATCAACTATATGCAATGTTGAATTTGACTTATATAACAATATAAGTTTATATAAATAATGTTGCTAAACAATGCTGTAGGGATTCAAGTTTTGTACAAAACCTTCGAAGCAATCAATATTCTTTTCTGAAGCTGTATAAAAATGATTTGCTAGTTTCTACTATGAAATAAAATTGGAATTAGAAAACTAACTTAGATGGAATTGAAAGTTGAATACCAGTCTTTACAAATTGTAAATTAAGTGCTTACGAATGAATTTATAATGTATTTTCTAAAGCAACAATGCTACATGGGATAGTTTTTTAAATTAATGAACAGATTATAATTACTGAGTTGTGATTATAATATTTAACAAATGTGTAAATTTAGTTCTTTAACTCAATTTCAAGTCTAAATGTAAATGTTGTATGTGTATTAAATAAATGATTATATAAAAAATAAAGGTTTGAAACAAAATCTTTTACTTGAACAAGCTTCTAAACATCTCTTCTTTTATCTATGCTTCTAAATTTTGTATGTATTTTTTATATGCAAAGTTAGTGTTGTAAATTCTTCATTATATAATTCAGAGAACTGTTTTGTTTAATATAATGAATCTTATTTTTGCATATAGTTAATATAGATATTATTTATTTATTTATTTTGAATATACAATATTTATAGTTATTAAATACATATATTTAATAAATTAAATTAAATAATTAAATAGTATTTTTTATATCAATGTAAATTATTAATTTTTTTTTAATTTGCGCTTTTGTATCAGTATTATTCAATCACAATACGCTTTAATTATTTGTATAAAATATTTTAGCAAATCGATATTTCAAATTTACCGCTTGCTTAGTATTCCGTAGATGCTTTTTTATTTCTAGTGTTGGTTACACGAGTTTTATGTTTTTATGTTGGTGTACACTATCCGCATCCGTCCACATCAAGCTACAGGGAGGAACGAGCAAGAGTCATTCACTAAGTTGATTCACTTTTAGTTTTGAGTTCGCAGTGAAATAGCAGTACTACATTTTATTCATTGACAAAGTTTTGGACTTAAGCCCATTCAGTCACAATGGGCGATCGTAAGTACATTTTTATTTATATTGTGTTATTGATTAGTTTTAGTGTAGTGAAAGATGTGTGCTTCAATTATATTTCCATGTAAATATATTCAATTCAATGGCGTGGTTTTATAAAGGAGCGGTGTTAAAATAGTGTATAAAATAAGCTTTATAGTATTAGTAAAATATTACAATCCGTATTTAAAGATTTGATATTTGATGTATCATGAAAATTTCTAATTGTAGTGAACTAATGTTTCTAACGCTACTTTCCATATATTAAATTACTTTTACTTTAATCATCATTAAATTTAGTTGCTTTATGCTGTGAATAAAGGTTTCAATGTTCAATAAAAACTTGTTTTTGTAATATCTTAGTAAAATGAGTTTTTTCGATCATAAGCGGCGTCGTCTTGCTTAAAATGGCGGACACATAAAGCATTAAAAAAAAAAATCACTAGTTGCATTTCAATAGTATTTAAGTCTTATTTTAATAATGCATTCAGGTATATTCTATTTTCAATCAATTCTTATAGTATTCTATAATTTAATATAAATTTAAAATTCTCAGTTCTAATTAATTCTCTTAATTTTTAGATTACGGAGGTTATGGTGGCGGAAATTACGGCAGTGGAGGTGCACAGAGTCAATATTCCACACCTCCTCCAGCTACTGGAGCTGGTGGCGGAAACAGTTACCCCTCAGGCGGCTATGATCAATCCTCCGGTGGTGGTGGATACAACCAAGGTAACTGGAACAGTAATTCTGGTAATGGAAATAGCGGCTATGGATCTCAAGGTTTGTAGCACATTGTGCGAAATAACCTATGTTATGCCTATGAATTTCGATGCCACTTTTTTCAATTCCATTATTATAGTATTCAACATTGCAATTGTATGCATTTAGCGACTTAGGCATGGTGACTGACAAATGGTCTTTTTCCTTCCACTTTGTCGCAATATCAATTGAACAATGATAGTCCCTAACTGTTTGTACTATTAGGGGTAGAACTTGTTTCTGACAAAGTACTTAAATCACTCACAACTTTCAACATTTCTTTATTTGTTCTAATGATTTTTTTTTGTACTTCAGGAGGCTATAGTTCCAGTGGTCAATCAGGTGGTTATGGAGGCCAAAGTGGTGGATTTAACAGTAACCAAGGCGGAGGAGGTGGAAGTGGTTATGGAAATCAAGGAGGTGGTGGAGGCGGCGGTTATGGTGGAAGTCAAGGTGGTGGATATCAAAGTGGCGGAGGTGGAGGCTATGGAGGAAACAGCTATAATGGTATTTATGATTTCAATTTAATCTTATGCTTTTAAGTTTTAAAGTTAAACTACCTTGTTTTGAGCACTATTGATCTTGCACTAGGACTTGCAAATGAGTATTTATTACTCAAACGTCCTGGGAAGGTCTGAGTTTGTCAATTTCACTTTCTAGAAGGAAGCCTGAATAATTTCAGGGCAAAGAAACCAGAAATTAGTTTAGTGGAAGATTTGCTTAAGAGATGTTAGAAACATTGAAGTTTCTTCTACTTTTCATGAAATTCTTTGTGACTGGCTATTTTAGTACAATGTGCAGGATGAGTTCAATACTCATAACTCAATTCAGACTATTCCAATAGTGCTCAATATTTAGTATTTTAGTTTATTCTTAATGCACATCACAGACATTAGAAATAACAAATTTTATGTTGCAGGTTCAGGAGGTAATGATCGAGACTATGATCGTCGTGGTAGTGGCGGCGGCGGCGGTGGTGGATCTTATGATAGGTAAATATTCTTTCTTATCTTACTTTCTCAATATTAAAACAATTTTGAAAAATGCTGCATCTCATGGCCTCTCATGTAGACAAATGTATGGGGTGAGAACCATATTTTAATGCGTAATTAATTTTAAGACATTTAAATTTTTATCAAAATGAATGGGTAGACCTTTGTCGTTCATAAAAAATGTGTTATCATTTACATTTATTAAAGGGAAACATTCTAAGGATTGTATTTAAAAAAAAAACAGGTCAAAGGTTTTCATATAATCAAGGTTACAACTTCAAATGTTGGTATAAATTTGGTTATGAACCATCTGGTTAATAAAATGCATTTTAGTGTTACATGATTTAATGTTCAAGTTCCCATGAATAAATGATTGTGATTACGACACAAAATTAGGTTACGTTTATTTTATAAACATTAACTAGTAGGTTTTAGCATGGTTTATATATATTTTGGTAACTTAACTGGCATTCATGTTCACAGGATGTATGAAATTGAAAACTGCGTTAAATTTAACTTAGCTAAAATAAATGGTAATTATATGGACACTAGTAATCTCGCACTTGGGACTAACAAACGAGTATTAATTACTCAAATGTCCCGGGAAGGTCTGAGTAAAAATTATGATCTAATAATGATCAAGGTAACTCTCTAGCAGGGAGCATGATTAATCTAATGGTGAAAGAACCAGCAATTTGTGAATTTGTTGAGTTTGCTAAGTCTGAGATTTGCCTATGGCAATGAGACAATAACTCGAGCAGTTCTTGGAAACTTTCACAATTGGCAGTTTTAGCATAATGTGCGAGATGAGCATTGCTCATAACTCGATTCAGACTAATCTATTTGTGTCCATTTTTTAAAAGATTCATAACTAACTTGTTGGGCAACATGTTCTTGTGACTATTGACTTGTGAAGACACATGCATAGGGATTGCAATGCCTGCGTTTTTGTTTAATTATTTATAATCATAACTCACATTACATGCTTAATATTAAATTTGATCTCAATAGCATCGATTTAACTTACAACTTTCCATTTATTTTGTTTACATTTAAAAAACAGTTTTGCAATCCCTAATTCGTCCAAACAGATTAGTTTAAAAAAGTGAAATTTCGATCATGGCTTTGAGTTAAAAACCTTGCCTGTGTTAAATGTATTAGCCACATTGTTATAGAAATAGGAATCTAATGAAAGGCATATTCTAAATGTACCATGATTCTACATCGTCACTCATCCAACTGTCTTTTGGTCTGATTTTAGCCGAGGAGGAAGTCGTCCAGGGTATAATAAAGGTAACAGCCCGGTTTAAAACTGGTGCACAAATTATTTTTTAAATTTTTAAACATGGTTGTATGCGTTTCTTTGAAATACTGCGTTGTATAATTTGGGTAATCACAAACAATATTGGTAATGAAGACTGCAATATGTAATTGGTCAATCGTTATCAGAAGAAAGTGTCAGATAATAATTAAATCGTGTACAATTTATTCTTACTATAAGAACAAAGGTATAATCATAAAAATGTGGTTTTTGTGAAAACTGAGTTTTTGTCAGTCACAGTATAAGAAAACAATATTCAGCAATATTTACATTTCATTTGTTAGAACAAATGTTCTATTCATGATTCAATCATAAACTGATCACACATTAGGAGTTTAGCTATAATTTAAAGTATTAATTTATTTTTTGGTTAACTATTAAAGTAGGGCACTTTACAAATGTAAACTCATGTTTTTACTTACTTCAATTAGTATACTTTATAGGGATTCTCTAGAAACCTTCGTTCATTATATTAGAGATTCTAGTATCAAATGGTTAAAATGAAAAAATAATGGTTCATAAGAAATGTGTTAATGTGTACAAGCACTCTTTACAAAATGGTTATCAATATTACTTCAAATTTTATGTGGTTAAAACTGGATCTTCAGTGTTTTTGCAAAAAAAAAAAACTGCAATGGGTTCTAAACTAAATTTGAAATAAACTCAGTGTGAATACTTGATATATATCAAGAAGGGTGGTACGTCAGTGTGTGTTAAATGTTATTGAAGGGTAGTTTCAATTTGATTTCATTTATGAGTAGTGTTGGCTTTTTATTACTTTTCAATAGTCACTTATGGTTTACTGGTCAGGTTCACAAATTTACTTATTTGTTGTAGGGGGATATAATTCTGGAGGCGGTGACATGATCACACAAGAGGACACAGTTTTTGTATCTGGAATGTCACCCAATTTGACTGAGGAAGACATTGAACAGCACTTTGGTTCTATTGGTGTAATAAAGGTTAGTAAAAAAAAAAATGAAATTCAAATCTTCAAATATTGAATTTGCTATGCGAATGCACTCTGTGTTCAACGAATGAAATAGTTGTGTACAATTTGTTCCTTCGCTAGAGTAATTCATTCTCCCTATTCCCCTCATTGTTTTTTCATTGCAATGAGAGTTTATATAGAATGAAACATTTGCTATTTATATTCAATAAATATTACTAGTTCATTGTTCTTGTTATTAATATACATTCTTTTTATTAGATGGATAAACGCACAATGAAGCCTAAAATCTGGATGTACAAAGATAAAGTATCAGGAAAACCTAAAGGCGAAGCAACAGTTACATATGATGATCCAAATGCAGCACAATCTGCTATTCAATGGTTTGATGGCAAAGATTTTAGAGGATCCGTAATTAAGGTATATATTGTCTTTATATGTTTTTCTTTACCCCAGCTCACAGATGTGTCAGTAAACAAATTTCTGATGACTATACAACAAGGGGTTATATAAAATCTATATTAAAACACTTGTGTTAGCTTATTTTATAGCAGCATGAGCATCCTGTCTATAGATACAATTGTTACTTTCATATTGATTTATTGCACATAATTTTAGTTTTAAAATACACCATATTAATACAAATAATTTTTTCAGGTCTCGTTAGCCCAACGCCAAAATAACTGGCAAGGTGGTGGTGGCCGTGGCGGCGGAGGTCGTGGTGGTGGTCGCGGAGGCGGCGGTGGCCGTGGAAGTTTTGGAGGCGGTCGTGGTGGAGGTGGCGGTGGCCGTGACCGCGGTGATGACAGAGGCCGGGATGGCGATTGGACATGTCCTAGTTGTTCCAACACCAACTTTGCTTGGAGAAATGCCTGCAACAGGTAAAAGACTATTAACAATAAAAACTATTCTTCTTCAATAGGAATGGTTTATTTGCGATTATCAATTTTGGACACTGTTAATCTTGCACTTGGGACTTGCAATTGAGTATTCATTACTCTTATGTCTCGGGAAGGTCTGAGTCACAATTAATCCTCTATGTAAGGATTCACTCTCTAGCAGGGAGTCTAGCTAATAACTAGGGCAAAGGAACCAGAAATTTGTGTAAAACAATTCTTGAAACCTGAGACATGCTCATTTGCATGGAGGTTGAGAATTTTATTTATTGGAAACCTTTGCAATTGGCAGTTTTAGTATAATGTGCGAGATGAGCTTTGTGCTCATAACTCGATTCAGACTAATCTTACAGTGTCCAATTAAATAATTGATACATATGCAATAACCGGAGCATCATTTTATCAATTTATAGTTAATCTTTTTGTTTAAACTGAACTTAAAATTTGATTACATCCTTTATTGCCTTTTTATTAAATCTATATTTTCATATTTCATATTGTTTCCATTAGGTGTAGTGAAGAAAGACCTGATGGTGCAGGCGGCGGTGACTCCGGCCGAGGTGGTGGCCGTGGAGGCGGCCGCGGCGGTGGTGGTGGAGGTGGTAGTTACGGTAACCGCGGAGGCGGTGACAGAGATTCTGGTCGCGGTGGTGATAGAGGTTTCCGCGGAGGTGGTGGCCGCGGTGGCGGTGGTGGTTATGGAGGTGGCCGCGGAGGCGGTGGTGATCGTAATTCTGGAGGAGGTGGCTCAATGCGTGGAGGGTAAGTGAATACTTATCATATTAAATAAATGCTTTTTCTTAAAGAAAAAGCTATCAAGATATATTTGCAATTGAGATTTGCAAACTTTTTGTTCTTACATGTTCATTACATTTATTTTCTTTTCTATTTCCATTCTGAGCCCCTTTGCTCACAACAATTACAGATTAATATTGTCTGGTAATTGCACAAATTCTATCAGGGGCATATAAAATCCATATTAAAACACTTGTGTTGACTTAATCATAGTAGCATGAGCATCCTGTCTATGGACACATTACTTTAAATAAATTTTGATTTAGTATCTGTTTGAAAGTAGTTTGTATTAATCATTGAATTCTTTCTTGCAGAGATAGAGGACGAGATAGGCAACGACCTTATTAAATAATTAGCTTGTAATTTTATTCATCCTCATTTTCACATCATTCGTACTCATATTAGATTTTATTGATTTTTAGAATTATTTATATGATTTTGTATGATTCAATGTAACACAATTATTGTAAAATCTTATATTAAGATTCTAATAAATATAAAATAATAGAATTTAATGGTTTTTATGAAACTTTTCAGATAGTTATTTCAATCCATTCTGCAATTAATAATCAATACTCTCATGGATTTATATATTCCTATATGCTCAGCTTTACTATGAATGTTAACACATATGTTACTTATGCATACTTAAGTATGCTGCTTCAACTATCTTTAAACTCAAATTTAAAGTTCACAACTTTAAATTTTATTTAAACATTTATACTGAAGTTAACTTTAACATTTTTACTTTTATTAGCTGTTTCATTTTGTTTGCTAATTTCTTTAAATATCTACTAATCTATTTCATTTTTTTTGCAAATACTCCTTTACTTTTGAAATTCAATGCTTATCCTATATGTAACTACAAATAAGAATCTTCATTAGTGATCTTATTTGAGTATATTACATTCTATAGTAATATGTTATCTCCAATAACAAAATTATAAAATAATTGTATATTATTTGTTCAAAATGGAGGATTCCAATATTTCAAATCATTTGTGCAGAACATTACATACCATGTACTCACGATATGATTCAGAATTTTGCTGTTACCAACATTAATTACTATTAAATTTTATTATAATATAAATTATGATTCATATTATAAAATTGGGTGATTCTATTAATGATTATTTCTTTTGTTGTTTGATATACTTTTAATTTAAGCAATGATTTGCAAAATAGTTGAGTACAACATGCACAAAATTAATTTTTTTGGATCCTGTAAATGAAGATTACTTATTTATAGTTTAATCAAAAACAAAACCAATGTTTTTTTTTCATTATAAATGATATGAAATATTTATTTTACATTTTTACATTGTTCAAATTATTATAAAACTTTAATCTTACATTTACAATTTTTTACATATGTACATTTAAGCCTCGATTGGATGAGGCACAGCCTCTCCAAACACTTTTTGCAAGCTTTGTTTTATTAAAATTGCACTTAATTTTTTCAGTCTTGATGATTAAAGATTAATTTAATTAATAAAATAATAGCAGACGTTTTGAAGTACGTTTTAACATGCATTATAGTATATAATTGATTACATTCACTACTCATAATACTTGAAATAGTAATGTATTGTACATATCTGCAAACTTTCTTATTAATTATGAAAAATACATCACGTTCATTTTATAAAATTCTAGGTTTCTATATACATTTTATAAAATTCTAGGTTCTTTATACATTTATATAATATAGCAATTTTGTTTCTTTTAACTTTTTGAGCTGCTTTTGGAAAGATTTGATTATTGCCATATTCCCAGCCTTTACATATATACATTATTTACTTATATATTTACTTAAACATCACCTAAGATATCTCTAATAGTAAAACTCGATTTCTTTTTACTTTTTGTGCTTAAATCTACTAATTGTGGAGAATGAATCATATCTGTGGCCATTTGTTGATTGTACATTGTCGGTAATACATATGGTAGGAAATTGTTGATGTAATTTGGAATAACGGGTGGGTTTAAGCAGACTGTTTGTGGATGAAAGACATGTTGAGGTCTGTAATTGGATGTTGAAGGTATTTCTTCACTTCCTGATGATATCCCACTGTCTTCAGGGGAACTTGATCGTTTTTCTTGAGATTTTTCGTATGATTTACTCAGGGCAGAGTTCTCGTTTTGGAATTTCCTTTTGCATCTCGATTGACCAGTTTCTCTAAATCCTTTGGCGAAGGGGTTGTTGTCGATTTTTAATTTTGTTATTCTGTCGTTCTGTAAAGAAATATACACGTTAATAATCGTGTTTAAATGAAGAGTGTCTATTTTAATATACAGCATATTTTGAAAAATTTGTGATACAATTTTATGATTTATAGATAGGATTTTTAGACTTGTGCCCTGCTAGAGTAAATATACATTTCAGTAAAAACTTGAGTGTCTTTTAGGGTTAAAATTTTAAAATTTAAATGTATAAGTACCTGATAAGCGGTGACGGCTACAAATTGGGTCTCCGGGAAATGAAATTGTCTTGAAGGAGCTCCCAATGTTGTTAAAGATGGATCTGAAGCCCTCACGATATGAATCACAGGTTGATATCGATGCATTGATGTTAATACGATCTGAAAAAAAAAACAAATATTAAATATATTTTGAAAAGAAATTTATAGTTATATAAAATCATACTGAACATTTCAAAGAACTATACTGAGCACGATTATTAAAAGGAAAGGAAACTGGATCAGTCCCATTCTGTAAAAAGTGTATTCTACATGATGTAGTCGAAGGTGAAATAGGAAAACTGAAAGGATAGGGAAGAAGCAGATGATTGCTGCAGCTACCTGGTCTTGTGCTTCCACTTTCAGCTCGCTGTATTTTCTCTTCTCGAGTAAGTCATGACTTACTCGAGAAGAGGAAATACAGGGAGCTGAAGGTGGAAGCACAAGACCAGGTAGCATGGAAGCAGATGTTTGGAAAGGAAAATGCATAAAAATAAAATAATTTTAATAGGAATAATAAACAAGGGAGGGAAAGAATATCAAGGCCGGACTAACCATTCATTATTATTATTATTATTGATTTTCATAACTTATATATTGATTTGTGAATATTCTTTATAGTCGATATAATTATATTATTGCACATTGATGATGTGTTTTTTGGAACGTTTGATATTATACATTCAAGCTTAGTATTTTTCTCGATAAGGCAACTCATCGGTCAACCACTCTCTTCTTTATGTGTAGACTTATTAACTAAATTAAAACTAATTAAGTAGACTAACGGTATCATAGCAAGGCTCATGTCAATATGTTACATTTTTTAATTGTTTTTAATTATTATTTTTATTTTATTCAATAGTATTTTTAAAATATAAGTATTTTGTTTAACAAATATATAAGTATTTTTACAATATAGTAGTATATAGTCTACACATTAAGAAAGAAAAAATGTATATTTATTCTATAATATATGTTAAATATGTTAGATATGTATATCTAATAGTGTTGGCCTATATAAGCTGCCGGCAAAGGACGATATCCAATTTAGATTGTATTTGAGAATTTTGCCTAAAAGTGAAAATTTGATATCGAGCTGGCACAAGAATTACATATTCATAACTTTCACCAATGTAAAACGGCTTGAAATGCACAAGGTACAAAGATGCACAATAATATATCTATTTTTATGAACAACAAGTACTCATCCTTCTCTTCGAAATAATACGCATGCACTTAACAATTTGCAAACATCTCGTTTACAACAAAAGGTGCCGAAGACGCGACGAAATAAAATGCTTGATCGATTTCAATAATGAGAAAAGCAGCTTACAAATACCGTCTGGAAAGCGTAAATCCAGCGGCACTTGAACTAAAAACTAGACCTCTGGGATTATTATTTCAGTACTAGCATAAGACCACTTCAGATTATAATTGTCGCTAATAGGACCCAAACAGACCCCTGGCTGAGCGCGGCTATCTATGTCACAAAGAGCGGTATTGTGTCCGGCGGTTTTTTTGAGGGTCTTTTTGTACTCGAGCTATCTAAATACGATCACAATCGCGGCATTGTGCATCACTCGTGATTTTGAATTAACTAGGAATGAAAGAAATTCTGGTAGCACACATTCTGACAGTGTGCACGCTTCGATTACTTTGCGAATCTTGTGATGCAAGAAAATACCGCCGTGTGAAAACCACACATGAAACTCATAGGGTGTTGGAATAAGGAAATCACGTACAACATCTTACAATATGTTTCTTACTATCAATACTTACATGTCCATTACTATCCAAGGTGTTGTTTGTTAATTTGACTTTGTTGAAAAGAACTGGATGTCCATTCCAATGGCGTCCAGCGGCTGGTGAATCAGGGTGCATTGCTGCTCTCAAGGGACTTTGTGGTTCAGCACCTCCTGCACATTCCCAACGAGAGCCACTGAATTTATAACGACTTCTTCCCAAAGGCACTAATTCCAATAAAACGCAGTATAAAGCATCCGGATCCAATCGAGAAACACCCAAACGTAGGGCAGGAAACATGCGCCTGAAAAAGTAATAGACACATTTTTAATGGAAATTAAAATACTTTTTTTAGTGAAGGTTTCAGCAAGTTTTTTATACTTTGCGGTCACTCGAAGTCTATTACCCGTTTCATTCTAAAATTACAAGTGTCGAGTCTAGAATACACAATATTTTGTAAAATCAATCACAACTGCTGTTTGTGAAGGCATCTAGTTATATTATAGACGTAAAACCGCCCATTTAATTGAGTATGTCTGTGGTTTTCTTCAAAAAAAAAAAACCTTACGAGGCTTATTTTAAATTTCAACAACCTGCCTTTGTTTTTCTCGTGTTTGTTTAACTAATAGATACAGATGTGTTATGTGTATGTGCTCTTCATATTGAATGATCACCCAACGTTTTTTCAACAGGTAGAATCGACTTTTTTATTAACACGTTAAAAAGAGCTTTTATTTATATAAGAAATTTGAAGCTTTATCTTTCTATGATTAATATAACTGTTAGATTTTTTTTCTTAGTTCGTTTTTTGGCCGGGGTTTTTAATATCTATTGTTTTGTTAGTCAGTTGATAATTACTTTTAATATCATAACACTTTTATATGGTTTTAGTATTTATATTTTTGCAAATCAGTTATTTGCTTTAAGTTTAAGTTCCTTAACTCTTTTGTAAATTAATTTAAAATTTATAAACTTTGATCAACTAAATTAATTTTTATTGATAGTTACTAACTTTTTATTAAGCTAAATGTATATATTTTTGTTCCAACATTGCACAAGCATAAATTAGTATAAACTGTAAATATTAAATACTTGTTCTATATTTTTAATTTCTCGCAGAAAAGATTTTGTTTTCGTCAGATTGTTCAATTTGTTAATTTTATATTTTCTCGACATTTTAAGTCATTCTGAATCGTTTGGTAGCAAATTTGAAAAGAAGTAGATGTGTGTTTGGCCAAAATTTTGCCTTTTGTCGGCGATGCCTCAAAGAGGGTTCTACCCATTTAAACGCTCTTAGTTGAAATTCGATAAGGACTGGTTCGATAAGGTCAACCCAAAGTTTGACCTATCTCTATTTGATCAATTTTAATATCAGAATTTCTTTAATACTGATGATTTTTAATGTGATGCAGCAAGGTTTCAGAAGTGTTTCTTCAACTTGAAAATATTTAATAATATTTAAGATTTAATTCATTACAAAACAGAAATAACTAGCATTTTTTTATTATTATCTTAGCAATCAGGTTTTTTGGTGTCCCTTGAGCTTTTGTAGTTTAATTTTGTATAATCTGTAATTATTAGAAGACCAACCCTTCTCTTTATGATAAATTTTTGTTGAATATTTTTAATAGTAATGTGATATTTTTCTGAACTACAAGCCTCCTTTTCTTTCCAAAAAATGATTTATATTTTTTATATAAATATAATCATTATATTTATTTATTAATATTATATTTATTAATATTATAAGCATTTTTTAATATTAGGTTCCTGTTTTTTTACTGAAAAAAAATAGTTCTTCAGAAATTTTGAAAAACTACGTTTACTACTAACCCAAAGTTTGACCTATCTCTATTTGATCAATTTTAATATCAGAATTTCTTTAATACTGATGATTTTTAATGTGATGCAGCAAGGTTTCAGAAGTGTTTCTTCAACTTGAAAATATTTAATAATATTTAAGATTTAATTCATTACAAAACAGAAATAACTAGCATTTTTTTATTATTATCTTAGCAATCAGGTTTTTTGGTGTCCCTTGAGCTTTTGTAGTTTAATTTTGTATAATCTGTAATTATTAGAAGACAAACCCTTCTTTTTATGATAAATTTTTATTGAATATTTTTAATAGTAATGTGATATTTTTCTGAACTACAAGCTTCTTTTTTTCCAAAAAATGATTTATATTTATTATTTATATAAATATAATCATTATATTTATTTATTAATATTATATTAATGTATTACTAAATTATTTTTCAAGGTCATTTTATTTATAATAAATAGATAAGAAAAGTGATAAAAAAATATAGATAGAAGAATAAAAAAAGTTAAATAAAGCTAATAAATTTAAAGCAATATAATTTTGAATTCTTGACTAAATATCATATTTATTTATTAATATTATATATAATTATCCTCAATTTTTCAAAATAGTGTTTTAATAATTTTTGTAAATAAAAATATTTTTCTTCAAATTTTGAACAGATTTGTTCCACCATAGAAAACTGGATACTACTACTGCCACATATATAAAGTTATCTATAAAATAATAAATTTTATCTCAAAAACAAATGCTCAATTGAAAGTCTTATATAAGTACATATGCTAAAATTTATTATTAAGATCCCGAGATGTCGCTAAATTTACGAGACATCCTAGTTAACTCTAGTTTCTGTTTCCTATATAAAAAATCATATTCACAATCTATAAGATTTTTTTAATTATCTTTTCCCCAGTTTTATTACAAAAATAATGTATCCTCTACCCTCGATACCACTGCTTTTTTCCTCCGACCATGTGGTTTGTAACGTTATCACTGGTACTATTTGGCAAAAGCAAATTCCCTGTCATTCATGGATCGTTTTAGGCAAAGTTGAACTCGTTGTCGGATTTCGGATACCAGTTATCGGTGGCGTCATAGTGTTATGGCTTTGGCGCCTATTTTGTGTCTTTCGAATGCAGACCAATATATAGGAGCGGCGGGCGCCTGTACGAAATTTGCTTTTCCTTACTCGGAGTCACTGTTAGGTATGCAAACATGCGCAAAGTCCATGGAGACAAGGCGAAAGTTGAGGAAATAGTAATCATTTTCATAAAATATTTGTAAATTCGTTATTTAATTAAAAAAAAAACAAGGAGAATACCAATAAATTTTTTAAATACATAACGTTATTCAAATAATTTGTCAAAACATTAGGTTTTGGGATTAAAAAATTGAGATGTAGCAACTTTTTAATTGTGACAATAAAATATTGAATTTTTGTCACGTCCCATTTTTTCCAAACTCTAATATTTTTTTATAATTAAACATTTTTCAAAGGCTTAATATTTTATGATATATAACGGTTAAAACCATAAACTACCTTTATCAAAATCGTCAAAAAAAATTAATCCATAATTACGTAGAAATGAATCTCCAATTTATAACAGAACCTAATCAGCTCGATTACCAATTTTGCACTTTCATGCTAATTCTAAAGAAACGGCTTAGCCGATCATCTCGCAAAAGAAATCAACCAGTCCTTATCGAATTGCAACTAAGAGCTTTTAAATGTTTTTCTGGATTGCTATTCTTATTTGTGATTTTATTTTTCTGAACCAAGGGTCTTACTTTGTTCTCAAAAAAATGCTTATTAACTTCTCAAAGTAATGTAGTGAAGTAATGTTTTAATACTTCTTCAGAAACTTTTAATTATTGAAACCAACCAAATTTTTTAAACTAAATACTCACTAAAAATTCACATAAAATTATAAATGATAATACTTTTAGATATAGATGTTTACTATTGTGTGTACATTGAAACCTTGAAAAATAATTTACTAATAAATTAATATAATATTAATAAACAAATATAATGATTATACAAAAACTCAAAATTATATTGCTTTAAATTTATTAGCTTTATCTAACTTCTTTTATTTTTTTATCCTATTAGAAATGGAATAATCTTGAAAAATAATTTAGGCAGGTGTTAACTAATGATTAATTACTTTAACTTTTAATTATTGTAATAAAATTAGAGAGCAACCTAATGTAGGAATTAGTCATCAATATATATAAAATTATCAATCAATTTGGTAATCTTAGTAAACGATGACTTCCATATGAATTACTATATATCCATATATAAATGGTAGTTTTTTACCACTGCTTTAGTGTACTTAGGATATAGATTTGCCTTTCGCAAAAAAATCGTCTGCCCATGCGGTTTTGGTTTTGATAAATTTCCGGTTTCGAAAAACAGACGAAAAAATGTGTCCGGTGCCAGAAGGATATCTGACAATGACTTGTTTATTTTTTGAGTAATGCTTTCTGCGCGGGTGGTATATGAAATTTTGGGACGACAGACCATATTGCAGACTATCCATTGCACAAAATGAAGGCAATTATGTAATAGAATGATATTTGAAAAAATGACCTGATACTTCTTGAAATTTTGATCTAGTAGGAGCAAGGTTTTAGGGCTTAACCCTTGAAACCTAGTTGCTGTTTATAGCTAATTAAATTATTTCAAATAATACCAATCATACTCGAAAGACTATGTCTTATAAATTTTTCATTATTATACAATACCAAAATTTCCTCATATTTTTTTCTTATTAATTACTATAATGTTTACTATATCTCATCAGTATATTTAGATCAGTTTACTGCTTACACAAAGTAAATTTATTCAGGAGCTTCCATAGAATTACAAGCAAGTTGTTTCCGATAACAAATAAGTATTTATCAGTAAAATTCTTGAAGTCAATGTTTTCCATTTCAAAAAAGTCCCAAAAATTCGGAAATGTTAGCCGGAAGCGATTTGACTTTACGGCATGCGGATGTTTATCGATTTTGTCAAACAAGAATTACAAAAAATTCTTCGACCGATACGAATGTTACCTTATTTACTAAAAAATATATATAGAGAATCATATTGCTTTTAAAATCAATTTTTTTCATCGGCAAACATAACTTCTTAACTATGTGGAAGGCAACCCAGAGGTTGACCTAACTTTATTTGATCAATTTTAATATCAGAATTTCTTTAATACTGATGATTTTTAATTTGGTGCAGCAAGGCTTTAGAAGTGTTTCTTGAACTTGAAAATATTTAATAATATTTAAAATTTAATTCATTACCAAAACAGGTATAACTAGTAATTTTTAGCAAATTTAATTTTTTGTGTCCCATGACTGTTGTAATTTAATTTTGTGTAATCTTAATTATTAGAAGACAATACCTTCTCTTTGTGATAAAATTTTTAATGGATAATTTTAATGGTGATGTGGTATTTTTCTGAACTATAAGTCTCCTTGTTTTTCCAAAAAATGATTTATAGTTATTATAGTCTTTCAATGTACATACAATAGTAAAAATCTATATCTTAAAGTAATAACATTTATAATTTTATGTGAATGTATAATTTAATTTTTAATGAGTGTTTATTCAAAAAATGTTGGTTTCAAGAATTAAAAGTTTCTGAAGAAGAATTAAAACGTAAGCTTCTTCTTTGAGAAGTTAATAAATATTTTTTGAAAACAAAGGGAGACTTTTGGTTCAGAAAAATAAAATCATTAATAAGAATAGCAATCGAGAAAAACTAGTTAAATTGTTTTCACATGTAAATTTTCATTATAAAGTTTCAAATTCGCTTTATATCGGGATGTCTGAGGTGGGAATAGATCCCGGAACCTTGTGGATACAAATTCCGAGCTTTTACCACTTTCCATGCCTTACAAGCTCAACTTGTAAAATCAATTAAATTATTAGGTTTAAATGCGGTTTATTTCACCATTGTCCTCTATCGTATCATCATCCCCTATTGAGGGTGTATCTGAAAAATCGTTATTAAAAATTTTATTACTTCCAACTACTTTTATTTATATCTTTCAACAGGTAACGCGAAGATTTTTACCAGAATCGTGTCATAAATCTCGAGATTTTTATTGTTTTATTGTGAAGAAAAAGGTAAAAACAATAAATGCTAGAATAAACCCCTAGTTTTTTTTAAAATTAATTTCGAACATTTTTTAATAAGTTGGCGCCGTGTCTCCTGGTTAAGTCAACAAGGAGGTAAAAACGATCATAATTTTCGTTTTCGTTACGATCGTAACTCTGTCAAATAAAATATCATATTTGACAATGGCCGGCACGCCTCTCTTGTTTTCGGGATGGACCTTTTTTTGAAAAAAAAAAATTGGCTGCCGACGAGTCCTTGATTTATAAACTGATGAGATGATATAAAATTTTGCGAAAAAGGGAGTTGATACTTGGAAAAGGTAAAGGATTGATTGAAACCCTAAACAATACCCTACTGGTGCATGGCAAAGTGCCGTAAGGCAAATTGCTGGAACTTTCCATACGTAGATTTTGAGAATTTTGAAAAAACTCGACGATTTTGAAAAATTTTGATCTTTTTTTAAACTAGAAATATATTCAGAAGATTATTAATATATTCTACTAGTAATTATTATTGTTACTATTTTCCTATTTCTATCTCCACTTGTTAAAATAAAAGATGCTTATATATTTCTATTATTTGTATAAAAAACGATATTAACACCCTTGAAAATACAATGTGTTTTGAAGGGAGCGGCTTGTTATGTTTATAAAACCCTTAAAACTCCATTGTACAAATATTTAAAAAACATATAGACAAAGATTGTTCAATAACATCAGGATGCTTTTGTATGGCCACCCAGAATCTGGGAGAGATGTCTGATTTTGATCAAATGATAAAAGACATATTACAAATTGTAATAGAAATGAATTATATGGCTCTCCGTGGGCTGGGGGCTAGAGATGTGGCTCAAGGTTTGATATCTTCTTTGGACACCCTGATGTCTGGTAGTAGTGACATCAGTTTTTACTTGGAAATATAGATGGCAATATATTTCTAAGTGAAACTAGCTCTTACCAGGATCTTACTGCATCAATATTGATCAGTACAGAAGTTGTAATAAATAAATGTAAAGGGATAGAACAACCTTTTGGGTTGCCATCTACAAAAAGCCACTTGGTTAGAGAAATCACCAGAATAGCTCATTGGACTTATACAGTTATAATGCAATATTAAAATAACTTTTCAATAGCCAGAATAATCGTATTCTATCACAATTTACAAAAGTCACAATTATTTATTTGTCAATTATTTTATTTGACTATCAATTATCCTTGTTATTTCTA
Organism: Ctenocephalides felis; assembly: GCF_003426905.1. NCBI lineage: Eukaryota > Metazoa > Arthropoda > Insecta > Siphonaptera > Pulicidae > Ctenocephalides > Ctenocephalides felis. The sequence continues at coordinate 5,882,400 of NW_020539724.1, read as the reverse complement.
AGTAGTCAGTTTAACTTTTAACTAATGTATGGAAGGATAACTTTATTTTCTCGCCATGAGTGATTCGTTAATAAGCCAATTATTAGGAGTTATGATTTATGTAATGACACGTCTTCAAAGGGCATATTTTTTCTATGGGAAAATCTACCTCATATAGCGCCGGCGCCTATTTATGGCCTCGTGATGAATTGCGATGCTCAAACGTCGGGGAAAAAATGAAATATATATATATATAAATATATATATATATAAATATATATATATATATATTTATTTATTTATTTTAGATATACAAATTTCACATATAAAAAATGACGAGTTGATTCATATGTTCTTCACAGTTGAAATCACTTTGCAAATTTTAAAAATTGCTTAAAAATAAATATAAATTTTATTTGAATAAGATTGTTTTACAAATACATTAACTAAAAATCTTTAAATGTTTTAATTTAAAATATGCTATTATTTTATATTTTATTCGGATTCATTTTTGATTGAATTGCGCTCTATCTAAAAGGTAATATTAAGAGCTAAAACTTTCAGAGAATTGTTTTTTATCAATTTGGAACCAGTTGATTTCTTGGGAGCAAGGAATTTCGAAAATGTCCATATTAAGGACCACCCTAATATATATATATTTTTTTTTTCCAAAATTCTCATATAACAGTTGCATTATCTATGGAAGCGTGCGACAGAAAGACCCAAGACTCGTGTCTAGACGTGACAAAAACCCCCACACGGAGAGGTCTCTATAAAGGCGCCGCTCTAGGGTCAAAATTTGACAAAACGTCAAAAACTTGTCTCTTTTTTTTCATGAAAGGTCATGTGTATTTTATTAGGAAATCGGTCGTGTCATATCCGTCGCGACTAATTTGCGTTGTCCGAGGACGACGGACGTTTTAAGTCGTCTTTAAGAGACCACTTAGGGGTAATAATGGTAATGGACCCAGAAACTGGTGCAAATTGATCTGTTGATAATGAATTACAAAACTTACAAATTTCAATGAGTATATTCGCAACTAATCGCTTCAACCCTCTTGCCTGGTATAATTTTGCTTCAATTATTATCTGGTATAATTTTGCTCTTAATCTCTATTTTTATTAATTATATTTATTAATTAATATGTTATAAAAAAAACTCTGAGGTATAGGTTTGATGTAAATTAATGCTTTTAATAGAATTTTAATAAGTTACAAAAAAATTTGTCATGACTATTTTTGCAACTAATCGCTTTACACGTTTTCATTAATTTTTGGAACACTCTCCTTAATTTTTGTGTGATTATAGATTATACGAAAATATGTAAAGTCTCTACTATTTTTTATAGTCATTTATTTTTTTTACAGGTTTTAATTAAAAAATCTCGCTTTCTGGTTAAAAAATCGTTCAGTAAAATATCTCATGCGTTTACAAACATTTATGTTAATTATCTTAATAGCAAACATATGTATGTGCACGTTGGAAAAATGTTTATAAAAAAGGCATTAAATATTTTTTTTCAAGTTTATAATTGAATGTATACGACAAAAATATAAACGGCACAATGTGTTCTTAGAAAACGAATACTTGCAATTAGATAAAAATATAAGAAATCCGTTATTAACACACTTTGTGCGGGCCGGGTAGTGGTACTCGATATTAGGACTGTCAGTTAATATTTGTTATTTTTTTTAATATTTATTATTTATTAATTTACTTTACAAATTTATAAGTGTCTTTAGTCCACAGATTGGCATTTAACATTTATTCGAATATCATAATTTATTTTTAGAAATAAGTTATTTATATAACTCAAAGTATTATCAATTATTCATAATACATAATTAGTTAATTTATAATTTATTTTTATTGAGTGTTTTGTTTTTAACTTTTCATTTAATTTCAGTTTCTTAAGAAGGTGACATATAAACAGGAATAAAATCCTTACAAAGGAATAAAAATTTAAAAAAGGATATAAATTTTAATAGTTATGTTCATGGGTTAGTAACAATAGAGCAGATATCTGGAAATGTTTAATAGTTTTTGGCAAGTAATTGAATTCAATAATAAATTTTATACTTGTTATAATTATTGATTGCATTATTTAATATAAAAACAGTATATAATCATTGCAAATCTTTATTTTTATAATTATTGAATTAACAAAAATATTTGTTATGTGATTACCTAAAACATTGTGGTTGTTCTGAAAGTTTGTTAACGAAAGAGTTATTTTTATTTAATTCTATTATTTTGCTTTGTGCTATTATTGATTTGCTTCTTTATCTTTCTCTATGCTAAAAATAAATAAGAGAAACCCTTAGTGTATATTTACCACTTGACCTGTTTTTTTTTATTAGGTCCACGTCGACGCCTGTCAAGATCTCTTCAAATAAACCGTAATAAAACGCAAGGTGCATCAAAGGAAAAAAATCGCCAGACGCATAAAACACCAGAAAATCCCGATTGCCAAAAAAAGGAACAAAAATGTACCGATTTAAAATAATCAAATTACATATTGTTCTACGTGTATACAGGTCGTTTAAAACGCAATGAAATTTTTACGACTTCCCTCTTTATAAGATTTATTACAGGTGAAAAAAATCTTTTTTTCAGACATGGCGCTTACGGTGTCAATATGGAAAAAGGAGACACATAAATTTTGTTAACGGCGGAACAAAGCTCTTTGAAAAAATCTTATCTTGCAAAATCGTTCTGGTTGATGTGCCGAAAATAAGGAGGTAAGACATAGGATTTAAGATTTATATTGCATGTAAATGATAATAATAGACATAATTAATTTCTTTAACTCCAATCGGTTATATCAAAATATTTTAAATAATTTTGTTGGATATACATTAAATGACACATTTAAGGTGTTGGTCAAGTCCAATTACTCATTCCCTATTCCACCCATACATACTAACTCCAATTTTGGGGTCAAACGATTCAGATAGGCTTGCAACGTCCATAAAACATAACGTTAGAAAATTGGCTTGGCTATAAAATAATAATGTACAAATTTGTATACAAATAATAATACCTTGGGGGGCGTCCATTAATCACGTGAGGTTTTTAGGGGGAGGGAGGGGGTATATTGAGATATCACGTGTATATATTTTTCAACTAATTTTTTAAAACAAATTCAAACATTTTTAAAAAAAAATTCAAAAATCGTACAGTTTTTTTCACGTAACTAAAAATACACGTGATGTTTGGTGGGGGAAGGGGGGGTAATTTTGAATATCACTATGGATCACCAAGGGGGGGGGTCCAAAAATCTTTAAAAACTTGCTCACGTGATTAATGGACGCCTCCTTGTGTGAGAGAAAACCTTCTACTTCCTACTCCTGTGGCAACATCACTCTCCTAATTTTACGACATGTGACTCAAAATTCAACCCCAAAAAAACAGAATACTAATCCCATTTTTTTCCCTAAACATTTTTCTATTTCTTACATATTTTATCGCGCGTCGAGCATCAAACGGTAGCCGTATAAAAATAAAAATCGTAGATAACGAGCTTGGTAATTGCATAAGATAAGAATTCTGAGGTCTCCGGGACCCTAGCAATCAGGAAGACTTGACAAATCAAATAAAAAATATGGTACGTGTGAGGCTTCTAGGCTTTCGTAGATAAATTTTTTAGATTTAGCCGAAAAATACGATGGCTTTTCGTGTAAGATGTCTGATGTAGGTTTTGGAAAGTATCAGATAGGACAAGAGGGTTGTAATACATTTTTCAAAAAAAAAAAAAAATACAAGACATATATTTTAATATAACATTTTAACTTTATACTTTATAATTTTTTTATACAAACCGCGGAATTTATAGTAATTCAATATTTTTTTATCATCTAAATTATTTTCAGAGAGTAGTAATTGTCCAAAACTAATAAAAATATTATGTTTAAAAATAATGCACACATTTTTTTATTTTTTTAAACTACTTTGATTTCAATATGTATATATATATATATATATAATTTTTTATATAATGCTAAATAAATAAATAAATAAAAAAAATAAAAATAAAAGAAATATATATGAAATTTTTCATACTTGTTGCAATTCCTTGCATAATACGCTTGTTTTTGGACCTCAAAATATATTATTTCTGTCCCGCATAATACGATTTCTAGCGAAAAATACATGTTTTGTCCGGTCTTTTGGAAGTCGTTTTAACGGGGTTTCTTATATGTTATTATATTTCATTTAAAACTTCCTTTTTTTTCTTCAAACAAATTTTTCTGTGTCTTTTCAAGTACTTAATAATCGTAGATCTAGCGATTAAAAATTACTCCATAAGTAAAACAACATGAAGACTGATTTTAAAATTGCTTTTAGGCCATTATCAATTTTTTAAGTGTCTGCATATATTTTTTCTCAAAGACAAGTAGTAGAATTGTGATTATTGAAATTAGTATTACAAGCTGTTTTATGTCTTAAAAGGGCTGATCTGATAAAGAAATAGACAAAAAATGCTTAAAAATACACATTGACTTCAAATAGATGATCTGGCGTTGTAAATTCAATAAACATTTTCTTAGGTATTTTTTTCAACTTTTGAATTTTCTTCAACCTGTTCAATTACCAATCTGTTATTGTACACCTGTCGAGGTGCAAAATAACAGGAGTAGGTGATATAATATTTATTGAATTTAATCCAATAAATGGAATAAAGCCTTTCTTACCTTCCACTCTTTGTGATGATCATTTCTGTGCCCACTTCGTGGAACTGCTTCCACAATTGACCATTCTGAAGGGTTACCTCGCAAGGTGCCGAAGAAATGTCACCTGGGGAAGAAATAATAATAGACATAGTAAAATAATTTATTAACTTCCCGTAGGGTAAGTTATAGTAATCGCAAAAAAATCGAAAATGAAATTTTTTATATATCTTTACGTTTCAGAGGTTTCTGAATATTTTGGCATACCCCAGAAAAAATGGATGTGTGTGTGTATGTATGTATGGATACAATTTTCCAGTCACGTTTTCGGGCGCACGGATCAACCGATTTAAATGGTTCAAAAAACATTTGCTTCCTATTGATAGGGAGATGTGCTGATTAGTTTTTGGCAAAGGCAGGTCTAGCAGTTACGGAGATAAAGAGCAAATAGTGCAGAAAATAGAAATCGAGTTTTTGAGAGAACGGAGCATCCGATTTGAATGATCTAAAAAACATTTGTAATGATTGGGAGAAGTGTTTATTAGTTTTTGGCAAAGACAGGCCCAGCCATTTCGAAGATATGCTAAATGTGCAAAAAATTGAAGTTTTTGAGAGAACTAAGCGTCCGATTTAAATGATTCAAAGAACTTTCTGCTTGTCTTAACAAAATTGATTTTGGAAAAAAACATTTTTTGTTTCAACTTTTTTCTCCATTTTTTTTTAAAGAAAAATTTTTTTGTATATCGAAAATAATTCAGATTTTATTTTTAATTTTGACTATAGTTCTAATATACTTCAAACAAATAATTATTAATATAAATACTTATTAATACTAGACAATGTTACAATATTAATAATAATCTATTTGAAAACATTCAATATTCCTCGAACATTTCGTTACGGTAACGGAAGTTCCAGCAATTTGCCTTAAGGCACGATGCCATCAGTTTTATTTGGTTTAAATTCATTTTAACTTAAACTGGCAAACTTAATTTTAAAACTATTTTTCCAAAATTTGATGTGAAGGCACTTTGAATAAGAGAGCAATGGGCTCGAGCTTTTGCTTCGAGCTTTTGCTTCGAGCTTTCTTTAGAGTAAAAACGACTACGTCAGGTGTATGATCATATAATTTTTATCCTTTATATTTTTCCAATTCGAGCAAAACTGTCGTCGTAAATTCCGTGTTTACAATCCCAGTTGTCTCTAGCACCAAACAATCGTTAAGTGATTAGTATAATCCAAATGGTGTGTACAATAATTACATTTTATTACTTTGCTCAACGGATTAAAATCGATGTATGGGTGTACATAATGCATAATACATAATACATGATATCTCAAGTGGGAAAAGAGAGTTGTTGATTCGTTTTTGAGTGTTTTTCGGTCCTAAGTACACAAAATTTTAGGCGCCCGCCAAAAATTCCCGAGTTGGCCGTCTGGCCGATAGTCGCCTTCATTTGTTGAATGTGATAAAAATTAGCTTTTGGATAGGTCTTTTTATATTTTATACCTACTGCTTTTATCTGGTTTTAGCGACACAATGGGGAAAATGGTAATTGTCACTTATAAAATAAATATAGTGGACCAACTATTTCGTAAAATATTAGCATAGCATTAACTAAAAATTTAATTTATTTTAAAATATTTATTGACCAGAATCAGGTGAATTAGGTTTGGCTGGGACAGTCCTGGATTTCCACCTTGTGTCCCGGGTTTTTCTAAAAGCAGTATTTATCCCGTATTCAAATTTTTTGTTCCGGATAGTCCTGGATTTTTGAAAAATATAAAGGCAGGTCCAGCCGTTTGGGAGATATAGAGCTACATGTGTGAAAAATTGACAGTTTTGGGGAGAACTAAGTATCCAATTTGAATGATTCAAAAAACTTTCTGCTTGTATTGACGAAACGATTGCTTTTGAGGAAAGAATTTTTTTAATTTTTTTTTAATGTTCACAAAAAACTTTTTATGGATATCGAAAAATAATTCGGATTTTAATTTTTAATTCTAACTAAAGTTCTAAACATCACTTATATAATCTATTAAAAACATTTAATATTTCTTGAATATTCCATTAAGGTATGGAGAGTTCCAGCAATTTGCCTTAAGGCACGATGCCATACACCACTAGTTTTGGATTTGGATTTGTAGTAGAAAAATGTATCTGATAGGAACTATAAGTCGCGTCATTATACATTTTATATGAAAATATTATGATAAAATATGCTTTGATTTTCTATAATCCTTAAAGTCATTTGACCAAAATAGTCAAAAATCGCTACGTATGAAATGACCCCCTAACCCGAGAACTTTTGATTTGGTTGTATATATGTATATATAATATTTTTTACGTTGTTTACAAAAAATATTTCATGTTTACCTTTTGCACGGAAGCTCTCAACTTCCCAATGACAAATATTCAACATCCATTCCATTCTAATAAACATTCTAATAAACAAATCTCAACTACTTGAATTTTTCTCAAACTTTTCATACTGCTGATGATAGATAAGTCGCATATGATAAAAACGGTTTTATATTTATAACAAGATTTGTCCTTTTCATGTTTAGTTTGTTATTTGCAGTAGCAAACGATCTGTCACATCAAAAACATCCCTTGTCGCTATTAAATAAATAGTAAATAAAATATCTCTGCCATCCACAAACAAACTTTGAGATTAGAGATAACATGTGGATTTGTTTGTTCTGCATATAAATGTAGAAATTTTGTAAAAATGGTAGAATAAATGATAAAGTAATAATAGTAATTACAAACTTACAGAAACTACAATTTATAGGTCGTAAGTTGCTTTCTGTAAATTGGAGCTTTTGGAAAGGTTGGCGTATCTATATTTGATATATTTTTGTTAATAGAATATCATTATCACCGAATGCACTAAAGGATTATTTTTACTTGAAATCCATATATTAGATCTATATTTTCAAATTAAAAAATATATAACTACTGTCCGAGGTAGTTAAGTGCAACAAGTCCAAAGCTTTTACCACTAGACCACGATAAGCTCTATATTGTGCTTTCAGTGCTAAAAATTTACAACTTCTTAAATAAATAACGTTGACATTAAAATTATTACTGATAACAATGCAAACCTAACAATTTTGCATTTATGCACTAACTTTGCTACAAAAGCTCCGAAAGCTCAATTTTCATTTTATTTTCATTTCTATTATTCAAAAATATATTTGCGCTTAATTTTTTTCCCTAAATTATTTACAATGATCTAAATCTCCCTTGTTCACCATTATCCTATTTTTGGAAATTCCGACATCCTTCTGAGGTCCCAAAATTTCGGAAAAACCCAAAAACGCACGAATTTCGGTTGTAATGTAAATATTGGCACGTTTCAAGTAGGATTTGAAATTTCCAGCATTATAAAATACTTGACTTTTAAATATTAGGATTTTCCAAGTTTTTACTTAGGAGAAAACAGTGACGTAGATATATGATAAGAAATAAAATTTATTATAATTGGAATGAAATAGAAGTAGTCATATAATGCTCTACAAATAAATGGATTAGAATGTGCAAATTAATCATATGTTTATCCTTATAAACATGACAATTATCATTATTTTTTATTTTTTAAGCTTTTAAATAAATGCAATATGATTGATTTTGACTTCACATTATTTATTTCTAAAATTTACGATAAATAGAATTTTAGTTGACAGTTCTTCTACTTTTGTGTCAATTGATGTAAAGTAAAAAAAATAATAAAAAATCAAATTAATAAAATTTTAGAACATATCAATATGATATTAATTGTTGAAAATAGAATATATAGAGAAATTTATAGGTACAGTTACCAAATCTTTCATATTTCTCAAATTTAACGTTATATCTGTTTTTTTTAGTGCGAGATTTTGTATTTAGTTAAAAAAACTTGCAATAATATTTTAGACAAATTTTTAGATTTTTGCGATTTTTTTTATCTTGTATTGCATTTATACGTAGTAATTTGAATTAAAATACTCAATTAATAACTTTAACTGAATAATTTAACTAATAGTTACGATCAAAACATGCTAAGTTATATTATTAATTTAATATTAAAATTTTAAAATATTAACATTAAAAATTTAGTTTTTTTATCCAATTTGAGCGCATCTATTTATTGGCCTTAAATTAAATTAAATTTATTTACAGTCATTTAAATTAAAAAAATACAAGTTAGTATCAAAACATTAACCAAAATATAATATTAATTTATTATTAAAATAAAAAAATTAAAATTAAAATTATAAATTAATTTCTAACTTCCGATCATACAAATAAAATCATTATCAAGAAATAAATTGGAAACATTTTACTGTGAATTGGGAAATTAATGCTAAAATTTAAGTATAGAAATATAGGTACACTAATTTCTAACCATAAAAATTAACTAATTAACAAAAAATAAATAAAAAAGTTTTACTTCAGATTTGGCAATTAATGCTAAAATTTAAGTTTAGAAAAATAGGCCTATAAATTGAATATAGATCTAATAATTAATTAAAAAATTAATTACAAATTATATATTATTAAATTATATATTTTTACCTTGGGGTGGTATCATATTTCCTTGCATCATCATCTGGTGCTGTTGATACATATCGTGCACTGAACTCATTTTCACACCAAACTCAAAATATCAAAAAAATCACCAAAATTAACTCCAAAAAATGTCCAAATTAGCAAAAATCAAAAGTCAATTTCCCTTTATCACTTTAATCTTACTGACTGACGTTACTGAATAACCGATTGCGTTATACTGAGAAAAGTAACAAGTTGGACAAAGAAGGTGTCTCATTTTTCGGGGGCGAATTTTGGTAAAAGTTGTCTATCCTTTTCTTTCTTTCTAATTTTAGTTGCGTCTGCTCTCTTCTTTAGGACCTACCACACTATCATACACTTTGAGCCTCTTCTGTTATTGGTGAAGAATTTTCGGGTATGTTTAGTTTATTGGCTTGCTAGAATTTTTTTCTTGAAAAGGAATACTTTTAAAGCCGCAAGATCTTTATCGCGATGACGGCAAAGTTTATAGAAAATCTGTTTTTTTTGGGTTGAATTATGTTTATTGATGATCGAATTTACAAATGGTTCTTTTGTGTTTAATCATATGGTAAAACATACTATACAAAGGAAAATACTATATAATTTGCAATTATAATTTCTGATTCCTTATAACTGAATTACTTTATCCACCTGCAGTGAATATTTCCTAAATTAAGTACAGTAATGAATTTTGATTTGCAATTTTCCTTCATTGGTTTCTCTATACATTTGTTTTTACAATTTAGTGAAATACTTTATAATTAAGTATTTCAATAAATAATTCTAAAAAAATTAAACAAATTAATCTTCAATAAATTAATCCATTTTATCCACCTGTAGTGAATATTCACTAGATTAATATTCTAATTAAATTTAATGTTGATTTACTTTTTTTTCCATTAGTTTCTTTACACAAATTTCATTTATTGGAAATAATTATTTAAATATTGGTGTAAATAATGAGCTTCTCATAAATTAAATTTTATACGTTTTTTAACAATAATTCTAAAATTAATAATAACATATTAGGACAATTTATAATATTTTTATAAGGAAATATTTTTAGAACATAATTAGTTTTTTATAATACAGCTTCTATAAATAATTAAATCAATAATTATACATTTTCAAAATTATTAATTACTTTCATTATAGTTCATTATTAAGTGGTCATTTATTTAATATTTTAGTTAGAAAATTGTGTATTAATGAATGATTCTAACAAAAATTTCATTATATTTTTGATTGCAATTTATCCTAAATTTTTGACTTCTAAAAAATATTTAATATTTAATTAATTTTTATTTATACTTATAAATTTTATGATGATTGAATAAATTTTGGTAATATTAAAAATACTTTAAGAGTTAGTATTATTATCAAAAAAATATTTTAATAAACAAGTGAGCAACATATTGCGATGCAAATTGAAAGTCTTTACTATATGATTATATATTAAAAAAATAAAAATAAAAATTATGATTATTACTAAAATATTGTTTTAAACAAGCAAGTGAGTAGTATATTGTGGAACAAATTAGGTTTCTGTGAAATATTTATATATTAAAAAAAATTGAACTCATTTAATCAAGATCATTGGTGAGAGACCAACATATTATAATGCAAATTAAAAATCTTTGTAAAATATTCATACATTAGAAAAAAATTACATATTTAAATAAAATATAATGAATTAAAATTTATTGCTTATATCTAAATGGTCAATAATAATAAATGAATACAATTATTTCATCATTATAACTACTATGCATTCGTGTATGACTTTATTTATTTATTTTATTTTATTTTATTTTTTATTATTTTACTATATATATTTACTTGTCAAGTGCTTATATTAATCCCGTTAAGACAATTATTTCTAAAATAATTTTTTGCTTAATACGCCACTTCACACAAGTCTCTGCACAACTTATGCAGTTAATTCAATTATTCTGGTTATAATTACAGACATTAAGAAATACATTAAATTTTGTGTTGTCGACTTTTAAAATATAAGTACAATACATTAAATTTGTCAATTGCATTATATTGTGTATATATTATACATGATTGTCTCTACATAATATTTTAATACATCATAAAAAATAAATTTCATCGGCTTTTTCTTTCAGACAGTCCCTGGCTGGATTAAGGACTACGACAGAAGCCGACTCATGTCTGGTGTCTCGTTAAATGATTATTGGCTGCGACTGTGTGACTGTTATTATTACCGAAACCGAATTAGGATACTTTGGCCCACTCCCGAAAATATGATTTTCTGATAGCACCGGGAGCTACTGATAGGCGCCAACTCCTACACTCCACTCACACATGTAAGTAAACGAAATATATCTGTTTTTTTATTGAAATATACATATTTGGTTTTTTATTCTAAGATAATTCCTTTTTTTAAATCAATTACTAAACTATATATATACAATGATTGAGATCTTCTTTAAAAAAATTTTTAAAAAATTGTACTCTTGAATTTCATACACTGATTGACTTCTATATGAAAAATAATAAAAATATCTAATATTTTAGTAATAATTATACATAACTATTATAAACTTTAAAAAATTTACCTACCACAAAATTAATACTTTAAGACAGATATATCCATATATGATGCAAATTTGAGTAATTCTTTAAGCAAATTAGCTGGAAAGCTTTTCTTAAATAATTTATTATATTTTAGATATATTTTTTGAAAAGTATTTTTTTTTATTATCATCATTTTGGTTTTGGATAGTAAAATCATCAATAGTTAGAAACCTAATTTAGCAGTTTGATAAATTGGGACACCAAATATTGCCAATATCGGTAAGAAATTCAGAAAGTCCTGGAAATTGTAAATAAAATTGATAGCTATTTAAAACAAAGCATTTTTAATTTTAGATGCCTTTGACAACAGAAATTATTGTTATGACTACATTTGCCAATGCGGGTAAATCTCTATAATATCTCAAAAATCTTTTTTTATTTTTTTTATGTACTACCTCCCAGAGTAGCTAGGTTTAAAAATAAATAATTTCTTTTGGTGATATTAATGGACCTTCAACTGATCATACAATATTATGTAAAATCAAGATTTAAAGTACAAATTTGAAAATCATGCAAACAATAAATACTTTCATGAATAAATCCATGATTGACCATGTGTTTTTTGTAGACCTAGTTTATTGTATCCATTCAACAAAAACCCTGGTTTCATTGTTTGAGCTTTTCTACCAAAAAGTTTGAGAACCTGCATCTCTTTCTGTTCCTTGCTCAAATATTCAAATAGTTCCTATCCCAATTGTCCAAGGCGCCAATTTGTCGCATGTCTCAAGTACGTATTGGATATTTGGATAATTTAAGGCATTTCTGGTAATGCCCAGTAAGAAAATTAAGCCTGCTTACATGCGGTATGGATTACTAATCCTCCTTGGACGGCTGCCGGATTGAAATTGTCACTGCTCACATCTTTTTGGGAAATTTACACACGAGGTAATGGGTAATGACATTCATTAAAATTAACAAATTTTGCTAATCTTTTAATCAGACTCAGATAAATGTTTAGATGATTAGGAATAAGAGCGTAAATGGATGTTTGGAACCTAGAACATTATAATTAATTTGGGCATCCTATGTTTATTTAGCTCCAAGATATAAATTACTAATAAAATCATTTACTGCTCACAAAAGGACTTTGTGAATTTTGCATCCGAGGTAATGGCATTCATTAAAATTAACAAATTTTGCTAATCTTTTAATCAGGCTCGGATAAATTGTTAGATGATTAAGAATACGAGCGTAAATGGATGTTTTGAACCTAGAACATTATAATTAATTTGAACATTCTTTGTTTATTTAGCTTCAATTACTGTTAGATATAAATTACTGATAAAATCATTTACTGCTCAGATCTTTGTGAATTTTACATCCGAAGTACTATGACATTCATTAAAATTTGTTATAGATAAGCCTTCAAATACATTTTTAATTTCCCGTAGGGTAAGTTATTGTAATGGACCGAAAATCGAAATTGAAAATTCTTATAACTATTAGAAAATGTTACAGTTTTTATAATAATCTATTTGAGAACATTTGATATTCCTCAAACATTTCGTTACGGTACGGGAAGTTCCAGCAATTTGCCTTAAGGCACGATGTCACCCACTAGTTAGATAATAAGGAACAAAAGCGTAAAAATCTGTTTTAATTATTTTATTATTGCATTATTAAAAAAAACTTCAAAATACTAAAGCACATTTAAAAATATATTTATAAAATTTCTCTAAAAAGCTTGTTATAGCCAATAAAATACAAATTAAAATTTGAATCTAGTACATTAAAAACATTTTATATAAAAATTAAAAATATTTTTTCTAATCTATTATTTTTTAACAATCGAAACCCAATGATATAGAGGCACTTATGTCGATTTCCAAATCTTTTTGCTGATGGTGGTGGTTGTGTTTCGAAATTGGTACTTTTGGTTTTTTCTTCTCTTTCTGAAATGTATAATATTTATTGGATAATAGTATTATTCTAATAAATATATTAATTTTTGAACCACAATTGAATCATATTTTAACATCATGTACTGAAAATTTAAATTGTCATTCAATTTGTTAACTTCTTCTTCTTTAATTTTAATATTATTTTTATAAAAAAAATAATTTCATAGTTATATTTTAATAATTTATAGTCTAATATATAATTGTATTGACTATAATGTTTGAATATTGCAGCAAAATATTAATTTCACATCCATCTATCTCCTTCTTGGAGTCATTTGACCCAAGATGGTAAAAAATCTTGGCGCGTCGAATGACCCACTAATTCGAGAATTGTGGCACCAGTTTTTGAGTGTGTGGCGGGTCTGTTGACATATTAGTTTGGCGACAATTTGCACTTGAATTTTATTATCCACAAATTATGAGGTCTGAACTAAGTTTTTTTTATAAACGAAGACTTTTGTCGTGGAAGGAAATATACTCGTATTGACAGATTTATGGGGATACAGTAGAAGGGATTAGTATAATAATAACATTGAAATAATATAAACATGGACGTTGTGATGAAGTAGATATTATATACAATAATTTTATTGGTGAATAATGTATAAATAAATTAATTTTTACCTTTACAAGGGTATCGATGTCCCTACAATCTCTGAACAATCCACTTTTTGCTCTACATAAAATATCACTTAAATCATCATCACCTTCTTGGACGTAGGTTTTCCAACGCATGTATAATTTAGCAGGGCCATAGCTTGAATAAATAATTAAAATCAGCTATATAATTTAAAGCTATTGTTGCAGCATTTTTAATATATTGTCATCTATTTAGCAGAAAGTTAAATCTCTTTAACTTCTTGAAGAAGAAATTGTTTTTGCTTGAAAAACCAACTAGCTAATTTTATTGTCTCGAAGTTCTAAGCAATTCTGAACCGTTTGTGACCAATATTGGAAAACAGTATGGATGTCTATCACTCATAAACACTCAAAAACAGCTACACCAATTTCAAAAAATTTACCATTAGATAGTAATTTATAAGGACACACGTTGATCAGTTTTGCGAGACAATCGTTGCATCAGAAGGCATTATCAAAATGCCACTCACAACTACTTTTATTTACATTACTTTGGCATTTTATTTGATTTTATTACCTCTTTACCAATTCATAACATCGTGCTCTAAGTAATTTTTGCCAAATGCCATCATATGGGGTGGGCACATGCATTGTCATGGGAAGAGCTGTGGAAACCATTCTGGAAAACAAACATTTGTATAGAACAATAAATAAAGAAAGCCTAATAATTTCTTGTTATCCTAGAACAAATGTTTCCAGACCTTATTGGAATTGAAACAATTCGAATTAAATAAACTATCATCTTCTGCGACTTTCCACAACAGATGTTTTAAAAATGCATGTTAATTCTGACTAATTTATGTATTATTTTAGTAATGCGATCTTGATTTTCTCGTTTTGGTAAAATAATACAGTTGGTTGAATTTTTTCGGATCCTATAAAAATAATTTGGACGAGGATATGTAATTTGATGTTCAGTTCTCTTTAAAGATACGTGGAAGTACTTGCAAAACATTTTGTAAGTAACATTATAAATCTTCAACTTATACAAGAAGCCTTTTATATAAACCTTTATTAGAAACTAAACTAAAAGTAATAATATATAAATTGAATGAATATTTTAATAATATTAGATATGGTGAGGATCATTAATCTGTAAATTATAAATATTCCATCACCATAATTTATGTGAATTAAACCACTATTTAGTTTATGATATATATTGATCTTCACTCTACAAACTTCTTCTCTCATTACACTTGCTAGTCTCTCTTATTATTATGTTACGGGTATTTTTACTCATACCATTGTACCCCCTACCCTAAAGGATCCCGCGTTAAATAGAAAAGCCCTGGTCAAACCTTGACCAAGATATGATTAATTATCTTGGTAAATTAGTTTCATTAAAATATCTCTCCTACCTATATCCTTTACTCTCCCGAAGACTATAATCATAAAATCCATCACAGGCTCTAGCATAAACCCTGGACAGCAAATCCTGGTCATGTATCAATCGGTCATCATTCACATGGTTCGCCTGGACAAGAATCTCGCCGACCCGGAAGGCCACTGCCAGGCAGCAGCCGCACCTCAAACAAGCCGACATTCCTCTGGAGAGGTCTGCACCATTGTCAGGCGAAATATTTAACTTCAGATTCTCAACCGAGGGAAGAATTCGGACGTTGTTGAATAGAGGTTGTTCTAGGTAAAATTAAAAATAATATTTATGAATACTGATGTACTGTATTTATTCATCTGTTTTTGTTCTTACAATATTGATGTAAGTCACTTGGTATCGGATACCCAATAATTGTTTATTTTATTATATATAATTTTATTATATATTTTTATATCTTTTATATTGTCCAATATCAAATATTGAAACAACACTGCATACAAATATAAGAAACGTAAAAATATCTACTTAAAAATCTTTCCTTTTTTTAAATTATACATAAAGATTTCATTTAAATTTAATTTTATCATTATTAAGTTAGTTCAAAAGTGTATTATTCAATTATTTCAAAATCGTTCAAGGATTCCTAATCTAATAAGATTCTGTTTGAATCTTAAAAGAATCTTATCACGACAACGATTCTTATCAGAATACTACAGGCCTGAAAGGTCAAAGAATTCAACTGATAATCCAAGTATTTTTGAAATATAATAATTGAATCTTGTAAGAAATAAAAGAACAATTGCTGATATAATAATTATTATATTAGAACGAATAAGAATATTTTTAAAGTTTTATTGGAAACTGTTGCTCAGTAAGGTTAAAGAATGAAATTCTAAAATAAATTACTAAAATTATCTAAAATTCAGTAATAATCTAAAATTATTACTGAACTAATTACTATAATTAATTAATTACTGGTTTTTGCAAAATTTGAACATATCTGTAAAATAATTAATTGGTCGATACAATTCTAATTACTTATTATAGAAATTAAATACTTATCATTTCTAGTATTTCTTTATAAAAATAGACAAGTTGAATTATTTGTAAAGGAATTTTGAATGCAAACTTTTAGTATAATAATAATAATAAATGGTAGTATGCCAGAAGGCAGGTCCATGGTGGGAGAGCCACCACAACAAATGATTTCCTTGTCCTTCAACCCATTACCACTATTCTCTATCCCCATTTTTTTTATTTCATGTATTTTCCTTTTGAATCTTCTGTTTTCATGCTTCTTATCATGTGGTTCGGCTTTCAGTTCCCTGTATTTTCTCTTCTCGCGTAAGTCGTCAATCGTCTGCATTCTTCTTCTTCCCATTCTTTTTGTTCCTTCTATTTTACCCTCGACATTTTCATTTTAAAAAAAGCATAATATCCTTCATGAATATTTATAAAAAAATTATTTTTAAAATATTTCAATGCTCTACTAAAAGTAACGTGTTTTTCAGCTTAGCCAAGATGGAAAATGGGAATATAAATAATCTTAATGTTTTACTTAACACAAGTGTAATATTTTTCATTATGAATGTTACAAAATATTTGAATGGTTATTACCAAAATTAAAATATTTTAATGTTCTGTTAAAAATAACAATTTTTTCAGATAATAAAAGTATTAACTAAACTTAATGTTTTATAAATTTAATGTATTTTTGAAGAACATTACAATATTGTATTAAAATAATTATTACCATTTTAAAATACATTTAATTAGTAAGTTTTTCTTTAAACATTAGTTACATTTTTCTTTATAATTTTAATATTTAAATAATCATTTCCATTTTCAACATAATACAATATTCTACTAAAAACAGTAAGTTTTTCAGCTCAACCAACAGTCAATAAAAGTGTAAATCTTAATGTTTTGCTTCTTTCAACTAGAAAATTATTTTTTCTTATTTTACAAAATATTCAAGTCGTTGGCCACAACTGATTTAGTTAGATTATAAAATAATCCTTAGGTATAAACAGACCTACCTGAGTTATCGGGTTGGTCTTTGTACGAGTTGACCGTACATACAATTGGTGTTGATTTCGCACATACATCTTGAGGTAGATATGGAGAAGGATAATTGAGGACATTACTTCCCTCTTCTTTAAAATCTCTATTTTCAAGAAAATTGTAACATTTAATATGATGAAATTTATAATTTTCCTTATTTATTTAATTGTGAAACGAGAAATTAATAAATATTATTATTCATATTGACCTTTTAACGTTTCCACATTTAGTGTGCTCATCTTTGCAATATGTAATTTTTAAAAAAGCAATGGAACAAAAAATATGAATAAATAAATACATTTATAAAAATATAAAATAAATACTTAATATATATTTAAAAAAATATGACAAATATAAAAGGATGAAACAAAATTGATCATATTTGACATAAATTATAAAAAAATATTTGTATTTTTGTATGTATATATATATGTATATATATATATATATATATATATATATATATATATCCTCGTGCTTTAAGTTTAGTACCTGCCTTTTATTTACCTGATGAAAATACAATATTTAGTATAACATCTGCTTCCAATATTTGTTTTATATAATTGTGGCAATCAAATTGACCACAATCATACCTTTTTTTGGCTGCTTTTAAGAAATACTATTAGCAGATGTTTCTCATTTGTACATTAAATTTTATTTCTATTTATATATAAATCATTATAGTAATTGAATGAATTCAAAGTAATTGATTTGTGAACCATTGTTTGTCTGAAATAGATTTAATAAAGTGCAAATCAATAATATACTAAAAATTGTATACAATGTGCAAATGTGCTAACAGTAATGTTAATAATCTATATACATATAGAGTTTATAATTTTCTGCAATATATTCAATATTTTTTTTTTATGTTATAAATTTTTATCAGGCCTCTTTTGATACTATTTTGTTTAAATCCATCTCAAATTCAAATTTTTATTATATTTTAATCTATTAAATTTTCACTCCCTAAAGATCCTAAAGTAAAACGTACTAATTAGATCCATAAACAACAGGAATTTATTTGTTTTATTTAAAAATAAGTTTTTTGGTTTTGGTTTTGATTAGAGAAGTTGAAATAATAATAGAATTTATATTCGCAGAACTCTCTTTACGAGAAATGATAGAAATTGTATTTTTGTTTTAAAAAAAAATTAAAGTAAATATATAAATATTTCAAAGTTTATTTATGTAACAACCTTCTTGTGTGGCATTGTGTTCTAAGTAGTATATAGTATTTTTTTAGCCATATTTAAGCAGGGAATGCATCGAATAAAAATAATAAATAAATAATAATATGAATATTCATTTATTAAATTCAATGCCCTCACTTTTAACTTATAGATTTTGTATTGTAATCTGATTGTTAAAACTAGCAGTAATAAAAAAAATTGATGGGGTTTACGTTTTTGGCGATTTTGGTTAAATTTTGTATGACGATACACTTTATAGTCTTAACTAACATAAAATATTATAAATGGTTTAATAATGAAATTTTTATCAAATTTGTTATGTGTTTTCTAACTGGTGATTACAGTTGATGTCCACACTTAAATAAAATTCATTTTTAAAAAACAAAGAAGAATGAAATGTATTAAATAATTTAATAAATAAATTGATTAGATTTTATTACACAATTAATGTTTAAAATTTTTTATTAAATAGTTTAATTTTAATTCTTATTGTCTATGTAGGTATTCCGGTACATGTACCGGAAGATTCATGCAACTTGCCCTAAGGCCAAATGCCACTTACAACTTGTTTATGGATCTAATTAATATGTTATGACTATTTTTTATAAAACAAGTATTAATATCATATCAATGTACTTATTATTAGTAAAATTTATTAATTTATATTAAAATATTGCGATGTTGCCAGATTTAAGATTTGGCAACAGAGGCTTATATTTTTTAGTTTTTTTATTATTCATAAAATGAACAAAGATGTGATAAGGAAATTGTTTTTGCCTTGTATGAACCGATAAGAATTGTTATAAAATGTATAATTTATTTGAAAAGGAATGATCTTTTACAAATCTGGTTTTCGTTTCTACACTAAAAATGATTTCAAATCGTCCGCGCTCTTTAGCGGATGTGGTTCAAGGTGTTGCCACACTGCGCTACGCACAAATTTAGTTATTTTCGCGCTGTTCTAGGGAGGTGTGTTCGCAGAAGATTTGCAATATTTGTTCTCGCCGGTCTTTGTTGACGGGCTCCTTGGTGCTAAACTCTTGCAAAGCTTCTAGTTTTTCTAAATAAACTTTTATTATTTTTAACTTATATTAAGTAGATTTTAAACAGTGATAACAATGGAAACCGCTCAACAATTTGATACTAAAATAACTTCTGCGAAAACTATTTTGCTAGACATCGAAGGCACAACCACCTCGAAAAGCTTTGTTAAGGTAGGTCATAAATCTCATGTTTCATCAAAATATACAAACCCATTGTTTACATTTATTCGAAATAGAGTTAATTGAATGATTTGTGTGATAGTATATATTGGTTTAGACGAAGAGTGAGTGAATTTTGGTAAAAAAAATAGTTCTGTTTGTTTCGGCTTTCTTAATGGTGGACACATGAAAATGCCGCACATCTGTGTTTCTGCAAACCAGTTTTGGATTGAATTGTTGTTCGCTAAAATTGTTGGCAATCGGGTTATATCAAGGGCTAATGAAAATATTCGTTTTTATTTACGAATTTAATAGTTTTAATTGAAAACTTTCATAGTAATTAGTAGGTTTTAGTCTAATTTATTATTTATTCACTTGGAACCTCACAGGCTTATATAAATTTCTTCTTCTACAATTTTATTTTATTCCTTGATCAATACATAATCAATTGTACTGTAAAGGTGATTAGATGCAAAAGATCCTTTGATCTGTATTATATTGTCCCTAATATTTATAATGACTCTTTTGGTCAAAATTACTAGGTATATGCAACAAGGGTAATGTATTATACTACTAAGTTACATTAATAGTAATGAAATGATTCGATTTAGTATTTTTCACCATCACACTAAAAATGATTATCTTTTCATTATCCTTTATTAATATTTTAAAATTATTCTTTCTGTAATGTAAGTAAATATCAAACTTTATCATGCTTGAACACTTACGAGACTATTGTTTTACTGTATAAAAGAAATAATGTTTATTTTAAAATGCATTCTGTATCAAAGGTAGATGAATTTATGATGGTTTACTTTGGATCGTCTACCAAGTCCAACGACTTGTTCTATTTAATATAAATCTAATATCAACTTCTCTGCAGGACACTTTGTTCCCTTATGCCTCGGACAATGTACAATCCTTCCTAACATCTAACTGGGAGTCTGCAGATGTTAAATCTGCAGTATCTGCATTGAGAGAACTAGCTGTTAAAGATAAATCAGAATCAGTTGAAGGCTGTGTTGAGATAATTGAAGAAGATGATAGCAACCGTGAGGCTGTTATCAAATCAGTTGTTGATAATGTAAAATGGCAAATCAGCCTTGATCGTAAGACTGGAGCTCTTAAGACATTGCAGGGACTCATCTGGGAGAAGGGGTACAAAGATGGTACCATTAAGGGACAGTAAGTATTTTTTCAATCTTAACTTATAAAAATGTATATAATATAATGTTTCTTTAGAGACAATTAAAAATTTATACATTTGACCATGTTACTGGTAAATTACACATGTTACCCATTTAATTTTAGTGTCTATGATGATGTTCCTGAAGCTCTAACAAGCTGGTCAGCCTCAGGTCACCAACTCTATATTTACTCAAGCGGAAGTGTAGCTGCCCAAAAACTCTTGTTTGGCAACACAGAAAAAGGCGATTTGTTGGACAAGATCTCAGGTCATTTTGATACCTCTGTTGGCGGTAAACAAGAAGTGGACAGCTACAAAAACATCAGCAAAGAAATTGGCTGTGATCAAATTCTTTTCTTGACTGATATCGTAAATGGTAAATAATATTTCCAATCATTTTTAATTTCTGCAACTACTTTAAATAAAATTATGTGGTATGAATACATTATAAGATAGTATTTCCTACCAATCTGAGAGTATATGAATACATATTTAGTATGTGAATTTATTTTGTAGAAGCAAATGCTGCTTTAGAAGCTGGTATGGCTGCTGTTCTAGTTCAGCGTGATTCTGAGACTTCATTTACCGATGAAGATAGAGAAAAGCATACCATAATTAAATCATTCTCAGAATTACCTTTAGAAGCAATTAGCGCTAAAAGAAAATCAGATGATAAAGATGAGGAAGAGGTATGTTCGTAAAGTCATAATTTGTAACAAAATGAAATTTATTTGGTAGTTGCTATAGTTATTTGAAGTAGATAATATATTTTCTGTAGTAGTTGTTAATGTATTTCAAATTATCCAAAATACACACACAAAAATTCTTTAGCATTTTTAATTATTATTACAAACTAAAAAATATTCAAAAAAGAAAGTGTTGCTTTAAATTCAATTTCAGTTTATCAATGGTATTTTTTAAAGTCATTATAAAATGTATTATTATAAAACTTTGAGCATTTTTTGTGAATAATCTGATATTATAATTTATAGCATCCTGCAAAACTTGCCAAAATTGAACAAGATGAGGTAGCCACTACAACTGCAGAAGAGAAATCAGTAGAAGTTACCGAATCAGCTGAGAAATCAAATGAAGTGTCTGAAACTTCAGAAAAATCTGTTGAGGTTGTTGATTCTGCTGAAAAGTCAAATGAAGTACTCACTTCTTCATCTGCAGAAGAGGTTGTAAAAGATACTGAAACACCAATGGACACTGATGTAGAAATGACTGAAGTACCAGCAGTAAGTGCTGAAACCACAACAGAATCATCAGACAAAGTTGAACCAACTGTGGAAACTGCTGAAAGTACTACTACACAGGTTGAAAAAGTTGAAACTACCACTGATGTGGAGAAGACTGAAACTGAAGTTGAAATGACCACCGATGTGGAGAAGACTGAAAAAACTGAGACTGAACCAGAGAAGGCTGAAGTTGAACAAATAAAACCAGAGACTGAAACTGAGAAACCACAAGAGACTGAAAAACCAGAAGAGGAGCAAAAGCCTGAAGAGACCAAAACAGAAACCAATGAAGTTGAACCTATGGAAGTTGATTCAGGTAAGAAGACTGAATCGGAAGAAGTTGTCTCTGCCAAGGCTAGTGAAGAAACTGTTAAAGTAGAGGAACCATGTGATAGTACTGATGCAAAAACTTCTGATGTTGTCAAAGAAAGTGAAGAATCTGCTGTCGTAGCCACAACAGAAACTGAAACAGTTGCTGTGACCACAACAGATGTAACCAAAGAGAATGGTGAGGAGACTGATGATAAAACAAATTCAGAAATAGATTCAACGAAACCTGAAACTGTTGTCATTGAAGAAAATGAGGCTGAAAACAAAGTTGAAGCAAACGGTACTGCGGAAGTAAAAGAAGCAGAAGTATCTGAAGTGAGTTCTGAAAAGGTTCAAGCTGATGTTAATGTAACTTCTAGTGATGCCAAACCCAGTGATGAAAATGACCACACTTTAAAAGAATCCAATGGGGTTGAAACAAATGGTACTAATGGATTGAAATCCAAAATTGAGGGAAATGGTGATGTCGTAGAATCTAGCACCAATGGAGCTGATTCAGATAAAGAGAATGATAAAGAAGCAGAAGTCAATGGTGATAATGTCACAAATGGATCCACAAATGGCGTAAGTGATGAGGCTGTGCAGGAAGTGAAAGTGAAGAAATTGCCAGCTGATTCAAGTCCTGCCCCTGCCCCTGTGGAAGAAGCTGCCTAATTATTTGAAGGTGGTCAATTTCAAACACTTAAAAAGTATTTGATTCTTTTTAAGTTGCTATTTGTATATATTTGAAGACGGATGTTGATAAAGATGCATTCCCTAATTTGGGGATTCATTGTTTATTGAAGTACATGTTATCATTATTCGTTCATTTTAATTTAGTTAGGTTTTTAATATGTAATTACATTGCCGATCATTTTAGTAGTGGTGCCAAAATCAAGTTTACACATTTATTTATTCCAATTTTCTAGATAGGCTTCCATATACCATAAGAAATCCATCCTTCAATATTTCATCACATTGACAAATTAGTATTTATTGCAAAAGACTGATTGGTAAATAAGTTTTTAAAATTTTGATACTCATGTTATTTTAAGGTTTATAAATTAATTCGGTGATACAATTTTTATGTAATATCTAATACAATAAATTTAGAATATGTACTTATCGAACTGCCTATTTTTCATATTTTCTACTTTAGAAGTCATTTACTCATACATTTCAATATGTGGTGTAGGCCTAGGACTTTAAGCATACTGATATAATCAATGTTATATGGTATAAGTATACGAATACTCAATTAGTGTTGTAGATAACTCTTTTTTACTCTAGCTTAGGAATTTACATATTTTGTAATTAAATTAACATGAACCATCAAGTCCTGCCTTGAAGTATATTTTACCAAATGTCCCAGTACAATATTTTTATCACGAAAATTTTATGATTTTTTTTATTTATTTCTAATTTTGGTTTTAATGGTTTTAAACCATATCACATTCCACTGTTCCTATGAAAGTATTTAAAATAGGATTATTTTTTCTGATTTAGGATGTTTATTAACATACATTTTTGAATAAATAATACAAAATCACATTTTGTTTTATTAATATATAAGAACTTAGTTTAAGCAGCTTATAAATTGTTAAACTTAAATGTGATGATAATATGAAGCCTATTCTAAAAATGAATATCTATAATATTTAAGTATGTGTGTAATGTTTTATAAAAAATTAGAAGCTTCTAAAATTGTAACAATACAAATTTGAAACTTTGATGAACATATTCAAAACATTAATGAACTTAATATTCAGTAAGTTCTTCAAGTAAGTATTATAAAGAAATGGCCAAGCCGATCATAGCCAAAAACTAATCAACCTAAGTCCTTATCCTTTATTGTTGAATTTAATAAATATCAATTGCAATCGCTTATTCTTATTAAATTAAAATGACCCTACTATGAAGAAGTTCATCATTACATTGACAAGAGTGTTTGCTTCGCAAAATTATATTCAATAATGAAATAGATTCTGGGTAGATTGTAGACATGTTAATTTATTATTGTGTATTTTTTATTAGCCATTTTTAATATTTGAATTTTAAAATAACAGTTTTCCTGCAAATAATCGTTATCGATAAGGTTATCGATACCGCCCGTGACAAGTTTGTGCAACAATAAGAAATTCAAGATGGTGGCATTGCAGAAATGACTATTTCTTTGAAAAGTTTCAATCATTTACCATGTGTTTATGGTTTTATTTATTGAGAGGTCCGATTAATTAGATCGGCATTTAGTCTTTCTTTAAGTTATATATAGTTTTATAAATTTTTACTGCAATGTCACATATCAATCAGCATAATTCTGGTCTTCTGTGAATATATTGGGCAATTTTTTGACACGAATCCTATGCTAGTAATTGACAACTATTGATTGTGATTAAAGTGTCATAGATTCTAATAATAAACTCAAATGAAATTAATATTTAGCTTATAATGAAAACAATGTTGTGGTGTGAATTTGGATAGAATAAAATCTGATTAGGTAAGATGCATACTATCACAAATAGTTTGAATATATATTTTTAAATCATGGCCTAATTTATAGCAATTAATTTGATACCTTCAATTGATACTCTAATCTATACATTATAAAATCTGTATAATATAATTATAATCCTAAACACTTCTTCATATACATAATTAATATTTTAGCTGTCATTTTTATATTTCCTTTATCATCTTGCTATATATTTGAATATATATTATTTAAAACTAAATTGATGCTATTTTAATAGATTTTCTCAAAATATGCTGCACTATAAATAGCCTAGAATATCTAAAAATTCAGAGCAACCTGTTTTGTTTTCGAAACATGTTCGACCCACAAATTAAAACATTTCTGAAGCTTACTTGATATTCAAATATCAGTTTTGCTTTTGTGTTTGACATATAATGCTCTAGTGTAAGAATTCTTTATAAGAATAAATTTATAAATAAAATACAATTAATGTATAGATATTAGCGATAATTTATTGAGTTGCTTCAAGTTTGACTTTACCGCACCTCTAAATTAATTTGTGGGTCTAAAATTCTTTATATTCTGAAGTATTCTTCTTATAATCTATTTATAATACAATATTGTATTATATTATATTTAAAAATTCAATTAATTATTTAGCCAATTATGTACCAATTTAAAATTTGCCAACTTATATGCTAGTTTTTAATGTTATTCTTTTAGTATTTTATATATATATATATATATATATATATATTAGGGTGGTCCTTAAAATGGTCATTTTCGAATTTCCTTGCTCCCAGGGGCTCAAATGGTTCCAAATTGATAAAAAACAATTCTCTGAAAGTTTTAGCTCTTAATATTAACGTTTAGATAGAGCGCAATTCAATCAAAGTTTTGTATGGAAATAGCATGGAAAAATTTTCAAAAATTGTAAAAATGTTTTTTAGATGTAACTTAGCGAACAAATGAATTAATAAAACTCATTCATTTGTCGCTAAGTTATACCTAACACATTTTTTTTAAATTTTCAAAATTTTTTCCATGCTCTTTCCATACAAACTTTGATTGAATTGCGCTCTATCTAAACGTTAATATTAAGAGCTAAAACTTTCAGAGAATTGTTTTTTATCTATTTGGAACCATTTGAGCCCCTGGGAGCAAGGAAATTCGAAAATGACCATTTTAAGGACCACCCTAATATATATATATATATATATATATATATATATATATATATATATACTCGTATATATACATGTATTCATATCCTACAACATACTAATATATTAATTTATCTCTAGGATTTAGTCCAACATCTTAAAACTTGAAAAAATGGATTTGAGTGGTGTAGGAGGAGGTAGAAGGCGTACTGTGCCACGATGTTCTGCAGAAGATCAAGCTTTAGATCAAATTGCTAAAGAGGTAAGATTTATATTGAAACTTATATCTACTTGGAAAAGATCATTTCTTTGACGTTCCTTGGGTGTAACAGTCTTTCGAAAAAGCTAAAGTTTGAATAAACCATTACTTTCTGCAGAATTGCTTATTATAATTGTAAAAGTTTTGAAACACTATTTTGTATCTTAAAAAAATTGATATCAGTCAATGTTTTAGTAATTAGTAATTGTTTTTAGTAATGGTCTTATTTTTCTGGAGATAGAAATCTGCACAATAATACACAATAGTTGGATTTAAAATAATATTCTTAAAATTATATCTTTGAGTTAGATTTCTAGAATTCCTTTGAGTTAGATTTCTAGAATTTGATTGAAAGATATATCAGTTACATCAATTGGGACTTCTTTATTTCAAGTCTAAAAGAATAATAAATTCCTATTTAAAATAAAAAATCTTCCTGATGAAACTCTTAATAATTGGATCTCAATTTATATATTATTATGGGCAGATTATATTCTTCAATTACAACCTCGAGTTGTTTTGTGGCACTGTTTTGATTCGATTGAAATATATATTAATTGCATCAATTGGCAATTTTTATATCAAAATTTAAATCATATTACACTTGTATCTAATAAAAACCTTTTTTGATGCAACTCTCAATAATTCGAATTCACTTTACATTGTATGTGCTGTTGAATTTAAAATTATGATCTTAAATTACATACTCGAGTTTCATTTCTGGCATTGTTTTGAATTGAATTTCATTTTATTGAATTTAATCAATTTGATATCAATTCCGAATACTACAATACAATAAACTAAATAATATAATTATAGATTTATTAAATTTCTTTTAAAAAGACTTACACATAGTCATTATATTCTTAGCAAAACATTCTCGAGATGTTTTATGGCACTCTTTTGAATTGGATTGAAATATATATTAGTTGCATCAACTTTTTATATCAAAATTTAAATCATAATACATTTGTATTTAATAAAAATCCTTTTTGATGCAACTATTTATAATTGGAATTCACTTTACATTGTATGTGCTGTTGAATTTAAAATTATGATCTTAAATTACATACTCGAGTTTCATTTCTGGCATTGTTTTGAATTTGATTGAATTCAATCAATTGGATATCAATTCCAAATACTACAATACAATAAACTGAATATTATAATTATAAATTTAATAAATCTCTTTTAAAAAGACTTACACATAGTCATTATATTTTTAACAAAACATTCTCGAGATGTTTTGTGGCTCTGTTTTGAATTTGATTGAAATATATATTAGTTGCATCAACTTTTTATATCAAAATTTAAATCATAATACATTTGTATTTAATAAAACTATTTTTGATGCAACTCTTAATAATTTGAATTCACTTTACACTCTATGTGCAGATGGTTTTAAAATTATGCTCTTAAATTACATGCTCGAGTTTTATTTCTGGCATTGTTTTGAATTTGATTGAATTCAATCAATTGAACATCAATTCTGAATACTACAATACAATAAACTGAATATTATAATTATAAATTAAACTTAAACATAGCCAAATATGTGGCTTTTTAAGATGTTGAGAAAAGATGGTTTAACACCTAATAATTGGAACTCAACTTCAATATTATTAGGTGAATTAATAATTGGATTTCATCTTAGTAGGTATTCATTGCCTGTGTGTGTTCCTTTGTAAATAAATCAACAAAATTTATATTATTTCAATAATATCTATATCATGATATAGAATATTTTATAACATGAAACTTTTGAAACCATGATTTTCATTATTAAATTTTCTGTGTTTGTTCTGTGATTGTAATTGTAACTATAATAGGACTATTTTTGAATTCCACAAAAATGAGTTCTCTAGTAAATTTTTTATAAAGAAAGTAGTAGCTTTTCTAATTTAGTATTTGTCACAGAAGGTCAAACAAATAAACTCAAATCCCAAAAGAATTTGCTACTTTGTATGTTCGCGCGGATATTCGAGTAACGTTATAATACGCTTTTTGAATTATAATTAGTTCGGTGTTTTTTATTTAAATTTAAATGTATACGTCAGGTAGAAAAATAGTTTGAAAATAGTTATATATAAAGTTAAAGCAGTAAACTAAGTAATATTTTTTAAATTTATGGTTACTTTTATTTATTTAATTATGCTAATCTATCCTTTCTACTCTTAAACACAAGCATTCATAAATATAATATATATGAGACTAAAATATTTGAATTATTAGAACAACATTTAATTATAACTAAATAAAATATAGTTCAAATTATGCACACAATCTTATATTATTTACTGTATTGATTATATATATACACAAATTCCAAACATATCAAATTGCTTAAGATTTATTACCAACTAAATTTATATACAATAACAAATGCGCACACAATTTAAATTTGGATATGAGTTATATTTTTAATGAGGTCTTATTATATTATATTTAATTAGGATAAACATATGTTTAACAATAAAATATTTTATTGTTATGGATGCAAATAAAATTAGTAAGAGTCCACTATCGTGGTTTTGAATAAATACTATACTGTATTGTTTTTCAAAGAAAAATTACTTATTCAGTAGAGCAATTTATATCAATAACGGTTCGATGTTCTATATTTATTGGTGTATTGGATTTCAGTCATTTTGCAATTTTGGGCATTATAAATATTCAGTTTTACAAACGTATTTATTTGAATAATTTAAAGCACTACACATATTTTATTAGTGACGTTACTGTCGACATTCTTTATGGAAATATAGGTAAATAAAGACTTTGAAATTCCCAAAAAGTTTATTGTGATCATCTTACTAATTTATTTTTCGCATCAAGCCGATAATGAATATTTAATATATTAGCTATATATTATATTATTATAATATATAGCCGAATGGCGAATATTAATAATAAAATATTTTTTTTAGTTTTGTTTTGAATAATAATAATTGCTTTCATAGCTAAGATTCGTAATTTCATAAATTTCTTATTATTTTATGTACTATATTTTAATTTTTTTATTATTTAGATTAATTTTAAGTTTTTTCAACAATGCTTTTAAAGTTTTGAACAACGATTGTTTGTTATTATTGGACCTGATATATTTTTTGTTATTTAAAGTAAGATGTTACAATTTTTTTTTAGTTTTAAATAGAATTAATTGAATGTTCAAATGAGTTTAATGAATGAATTTAAATTATTAGTCATTTTGAATATAATCTTCTAATGCTTTTTTTAAGATTTTTGCTGGTCTTTGAATTTTGTCTTTAGCTCATTTTGGCAATATTTTGATTATTAAAAATAATTATTTGTTTTCTCTGCATTTATTTAAATAATGTAAAACGGTAATAATCAAATGAATTAATTGATTCAATAGTCACTCTTTTAGTATTTGTTTCAAAACTTTTGCTTTCACTTTATCACATAGATTTTGCCTTTGAATCATTTATGGCAATATTTTGATTATTAATGAAATTTTTTTTTTTATTTTGATTAAAAAATAATTTTTCTGTATTTATTAAAATAATGTTAGACTATAATATTCAAATAAATTGATAAATTTCAATGTCACTTTATAGCAAAGCTAGAAAATAATCTTTTAGTATGTTTTTTAATACTTCTGTTTCCACTTTATTACATAGATTTCGCCTTTGACTCATTGATAACAATGTTTTAATGATTAACATTTTGATCTTGATTAAAAAAAATATTTTTCTATATTTATTAAAATAATGTTAAAGTGTAATATTCAAATGAATTAACAAATTTCAGAGTCACCTTACAGCAAAGCTAGAAAATAATCTTTTAATATGTCTTTTAAATGTTCTGCTTTCACTTTATAATGAATATTTAGTCTTTGGCTCATTTATGAATCTTTGACTCGGCAAGTACACGAACACTACCTATGTGAGAAGATATTTTGGGCGTTGCAACAAGAACAAATATTTTTCCTTGATCTTGAACATGCACTTCCTACTGTCGAAATTTCCTTGAAGGGATTGGTTCAGTCTTAAACGTAAATTCAGAGGAGTTTGAAGTAAAGATAACCAATAAAGTATTGAAAACCAATAAAATATTAAGTGAAATCTAAACTCTAAAATTGAGTGATTGTAATAAAAAAGCGTCAATTGACTGTAGTAAGAGCAGTGTATAAACTTTTATGAGGATTCTAGTTACACATACAAATAGTTTATCATTTTAAACAAGAGGGTTTGAGACATAAACCAAACTAAATTTCTTTCAATATATACAAGTTTATATTATTATAAAAATAATTGGAAGACAGTTTTCTTATTATTACCATGATTACCATTGAAACTTCAGGGATACGTCGCTTTGGTCTATTATTGTTTTCTTTGTTACCGAAATTGTTTCATATTAGAAAAGCCCAGAAGACTATTAAAAAAATGTTAAATTTTGGTCAAATTCGTAGACGCTCATCTTTGTCAGATTGTTTGCATCCCCAACGTGTGGGGATGATTAGAAATTTGGCAGTCAAAGGAGCTTGGAGTAGTGTATGTATGAATTTAATAAATAAATAATAAATCTAGTTTTTTTCCAAAAATTATTAATTAAGCATTTCTGAAAGAATGAATATGTGTACGTGGATGATATCATAGTAGAATGAATGAATATTTGTACGTGTGATGGAAAGTAGTAAAATTTTGATGTCGAAATGTATGAATAAAATTTTGGAGGTCTTTATTTATACATCTTATTGGTTGTGTATTTTCATATTTATACCCCCCATATATTTACTTAAAAATATTAATTTAATCAGTAAATATTTCAAAACTTATGTTTGTAGAGTGTTTATGAAGTAACACTGATAATTACATTTCGAAGTGCCTACAAGATATTGTTTTATTTAATAAATTTGGTCTAAAAATGAAACATTCAATCATAAGTATTATAATAATCATATATTCCACATACAAATACTATTCAATGATAAGATTTGACTAAATATCGTTATTGGGGAGCCATACCCAACAAAATCATAACTCTAATTATACTATTATTGTTTATCATAGGTTATTAATATAATATTAATATTAATACCTTGATTTACGAAATACTTGTAACAAATTGGTCAAAAAGCTTTTCAATTCATGTGGTATAGAATATAGTAAAGGGTTGTAATTTTTACTAAAGAACATTGATTGAATCAATTTTTATGTTGACCTTCTGCAACTATTCTATTCTTGTTGAACATTTAATCATTTATTGAATTAATATTTATTTTGATCTTCTATAACTAATTTTTCTGGTTACTTACATGCTTTTCCACTTTAGATAAAATATGTCATATTCCAACACTATCTTTAATATTACATAATTTGAGTCTCTATCTTGTTTTTCATTGTCTGAATACAAAACTTTTAATAATATCACATTATATATAAAATAATTATTAAAAGCACGTTTTGGTGTTGTAGTTACTATAAAGTTTTTGTATTTTTCTTACACAGATCTGTGGATCATAATTCTTTGAATATATAGAATAAATAATTTTACTCAACCCATGATGAATCACATGAAAAAAGTGACTCATGGAACATGTATGGTTAAATTATTTTGTACATGGACGCAGAAATAATAAATTGTTATCTTATCACAATGGCATGAGATACAAAAATGCAGAAATGATAATACTACTGTGTCAATTTGAAATATATACCAATTTTATTAGGTTTGATCAGATTCAAAATGTGTTTTTGAGGAAAAATTCTTTGAGTTTATAAATATCTTTCGGTTTAATAGTGTGTTTTGTGTATCTGAAGTAAGTAATAACATTGAATGCTATTTTTAGTTTATCAGAAATTAAATAAAAATGTAGTTAAATCGTACAAGATGTTAGTGTTGTAGGTAGCATTATTATTTGTAAAGAGCGCTGATGGTTCGTGGAAATTTCATGTACTTGTAAATTGAATAGATAATATATATTTATTTTTACATAACACATAAATTTGGAAAACATGTCAATGTCAACATTTTAAATATAGAGCGAGATGTCTAGCTTTTTTACAATTTACTTTTGCCATTCAAAAATGAAAGTCTTCTTTTACAAAGGGGTGTGTTAAAAAAGTGTGTTCATGAAAAATATGTTTATACTTATTCCTAGAGTCCAAAACAAGATTTTATTTCCCATTTACTAGTTTTGAATTAGGTCATGGAACTTGTTAAAATGAAATATATATTATAAGCTTCAGATAAGAAAATAAGGGGCAGTTTTTGAATTCATAGGGGTGATTTGAGTTCGATGCCCCCGACATGTGCTGACTACTAGGGTGAATTCTTTTTCTGTTCAGTTAAAAGTCACATATGGATGTATTTTTGTATTTCTTGATATCCTTGCAATATAATACTTTGGCAAAAATTAAATGGCAAATCAATAAATGGCTAATATAATCTGAAGGGCAAATAAAAAATAAATAAATATATTACAGATCATCTTTTTGCGTTTTAAATGCACTTATTAATCTATATACTTTTTCTGGAACTATTATTTAGTATTGTTATGACTTTTTTTTTTTGTGTTTCTTAACATTGCGGGTATTTATGTCTTTTCTATAAAATTACTTTGAAATAGAACAAATAAGATCATCAAATAGATTTTATGTAAATAATTAAGAAGGCATAAGATTTGATATTACTTAGCTATTTAGGTTTCTTCGTGTTTATCCCAACTATTAACTTAAAAGTCATAATTTGCTCTTTCCTTTAATAATACTTATCTATTTATTTAAATTTATTTCTTTGAAAGATAGTGTTTTATAGTTTATTAGCATTTACTCAATAATTTATGTATGTATTTTTAATTGCATATATAATTAAAAAATAATAAGATTTATTCTTGTCGAAGTAACAATTTTAATGTTCTTATTCGTTTTCGAATTTCTTGAATAATGTTTAAAAGAGCAAAAATCTTTCAAAGTCTTCTCGAACTAGTTAGCATAAATAGTCATAAGTTTCATTATTAATAACTAGAAGACCGACAGACGTTGTCCTGTACTTATGTTTACAACAAAAGTTCAATTTTTTTAATAACCTATACTGTTATTTACCAATTAGTTAAAAATTATGTTTTTTACACTACAGTCTATACCGAAATGTATATACATCCACCCATATGGATCTTAAATGTACAATTGCTTTAAATAAAATGATTGCTTTTTTGAAAAACATTATAAAACATCTTTTTCTTATAATTAGTTCTTTTATCGATATCCGACATTATTTTGAATAAAAAATGAAATTACACCACTGAGAGGAATGTTATCCCCCCGGGAAATGGCAAAGGAGTCTAAATTATTTTCACTTTTGAACTTGAGAGTAAGATGAACCTAATTTCAAAAATTCATACAAATTGGAGCATAGTAAAAAAATTCCGACCCAAAACGCTCCATTGACTTGAGTAAATATTCCGTATCCGATGGCAAAAATATGAAAATAATAAATATTAAAATATGAAATAATATTGTATGTGAAAAAGAAAAGGGATGTTTTTAGGGGTTTTCCGGCAATTGGATCCTTGGACTTCAATGAACATTTTTAAAAAATAAATGGCCAAATCGGTTCAGGTGTTGTTGAGTTATGCGCTTACTAACACATTTTACGATTCATTTTTATATATGATATAATAATTATTAATAATATTATTATACATTATTAATAATATATATGAAAGGGATCGTTCAAGTATTACGTAAGCAGATTTATTACAATTATTTACCCCCCCCCTCCCCTTTGTCAGCAAAAGTAAGCAAATTTCTTACCGAAAATAAGCAAAATAAGCAAATTAGTAACCCCCCCCGTCTCCCTATAGTGCTTACGTAATACTTGAACGGCCCCAAAGATTGTGTTTTAATTTACTAGCAACCAGTCAATATTTGAGAAGAAATAAGATTTATTCTTACAGTCTTTGGGTATCAATTACAATAGTATCCCATACACTTAAGGTAACA
Source organism: Ctenocephalides felis (assembly GCF_003426905.1). NCBI lineage: Eukaryota > Metazoa > Arthropoda > Insecta > Siphonaptera > Pulicidae > Ctenocephalides > Ctenocephalides felis. The sequence continues at coordinate 5,847,655 of NW_020539724.1, read as the reverse complement.
AAAATATTTTTTATGATCCAGCAATCTAGATTCCTTTATGTTTACACGAATTATTCTATTACCCAAGTCGCATATTCCTTTAACACTGTATTTTAATTTATTATCACCGAATCCATTATTATTCTAAAACAGCTGCTTTATTCATGATCTACCCTTATTTTATTTCAGGCCGAAGCCAGGCTAGCGGCACGGAGGCAGGCGCGCGTCGAAGCAAGGGAGATCCGAATGAGGGAGTTGGAAAAGGCCCAAAGGGACCAAGATGAAACTGCTGATCGAGCCTATGATATGCAGTCAGCTAGCGGTAATAATTGATTGATTTTATTTTATAAAAGGATTGTTGAGATGAATAACATCAAAATGAACTAAGTTATTTTATTCTGCATCTTTCGTCCGAACAACGTTTTTTGGTATCTTTTACCATGTAGCTTGTAATATATAGTCTCCATAAGTCTTCCCAACTTATACCATGTATATGTTGTATTGGCTCCACAAGACTCGTCAATATAATACATATAGAGATGCGCTTATCATATCCGAAGCTGGATCGGTTAGGATTTGACTCCGCTTCAGAGAGGAGATATATCCACTCAACAACTCCACAACTCCGACAACTTTGAAACATAATACTTGACACAAATGTGTTCTCTAGTGTGTTGTTAATATATCTAAGGATTTATTAAGACTTTGGAAATAGTTTACAAATAGTTCCAACATTTTTGTTCATTTTATTATAATAATCACTATTTTGTGCATTTCAATATGTGCATACAAATCTTAAATTGACAAAAAACTTGAGGATCAAATTCAATTTTGTAATTATTTTTGAAGAGAAAATATAGAATTCTTTGCATATGTTTATTTTTATATAAAAATAATGCAGTGAACCTTATATATGAAATAAGAACAAATCTTTGTGTATAATATTTTTCACAAAATAATAATACCTTACATTCTTTTATTATTTTCTTTTCGATAATTATACATCAGTTAGTTCGGTTAGCATACTATTACTTTTACACAATTATGAAATCATAATTGTGTAAAAGTTATAATATAATACTAAATATTTTTACCTGGTTGTATACCATTGAAAGAGCTCATTTACGGACAAACATTATCGTATACAGAATATAGAATGCAAATTAGCATTATTTTGAGACATTATATACCTGGAAAGTCCTAGAACTGGCTGTTAGACGAGAAAAAGACCACTTCTTTCGACCCAAATCTTTGTATTAGTAAAAAATCTCAAGCAAATATCTGCATGTTAACAGATTTAGTACTAATTTAGGGAAGTCGGATATGACAAATCCTGTGAGACAACTCCACTCGGATTTGCTCCGAGAAATAAGTTGTATCGGAGTGATAACTCCGGAGTGAGTTATCCATCTCTAATATGAATACAATCTTCTCCTTTCCCACATGTTGTTGACCACAACTACAACATAATAGAATAATTGAATTAAAAACAATAAAAAATACGATGGATATGTTGTATTAGTTCAGTCATTATAGTAAGTTTACCTCGTAAGTCTGTAAATACTTGTATATTGACACCTAAAAGTTGTCTCAAAACCTACATATGTTACGTACACTTTACCATATGTAGGTTTTGAGACAACTTTTAGGTGTCAATGTACAAGTATTGACAGACTTACAGCTGGGTGTTTCAAATTCCGAGATTTTTACCTAATTTAAGCTTAAATGACTTGGCTACATTGACTCGTCAATCCCCAATGTAATATATATAATTCATTATAAACTCCTCTTTCTATATTCAGGATTACCTTAATCAAATGCAACTGATTTAAAACTATTCTTCAATAAACAACTCTTTCAACTCCAATCTTATAAGAATCTTATACTTGCACTTTTTTACTAACAACCAAACTACAACGATCTCTACCAGTAATATTATATAATATGTCTTGTCTTTTAATTGTTCTGTTCTGTTGCCATAGCAAAGTATTATTAGCCGTTAAATTTAATATACTTTTATTAAAGTTAATACAATATACTTTTAATTATCAGTTTATTAAACCTTTGTCATCCATAGACGACATAAAATGTTCGTTAAAATGAAGATTTATCACCAGTTAAATTATTATTATTTATTTATTACAATGTTTAGTCATTTGGAAGTGTAATTTTTAATTTTTAAATACATTTTTATTGATAATGATTGGAAAATCTTGGGGGGCTCGCTAGCTTGTACAGCAGTTTCACTCCTGTGAAATATATTCTCGCAGCAAAATGGTTAATAATAAATAATTAATCTGTTTATTCCACTATTCTATAAGTCTGAGATTATTTTTTGTGGCTTTTGGGATGTTTCTTCAATTAGAAAATCTCGTTATTTTTGTAAACTTGTTGGTTCTTCTCGGATCAGTTAATAATATCAATTTTTACTCAAGTATTTAAGTTTTATTATAACTTTAACTATTCGTATTCCATTTGCTTTATTTTATAAAATGTATATATTTGTAGTATTATTAGAATTGACGATTATATGTCTTCTTCTCCCTAGATCCTATTTTACGAAGCACTAGATCAATAAACTCTTCAATTAATAAATCACATGGCAACTCATTATCATCAAGAAGGAGTTCAGAAGATAGTTTAGAAGATGGTCAAAGGTAAAATGAAAATTTGCCAAGGAATTGAATTAATGTAAGATAATTATTGATCATTTTTTATTATAGAGATGCTTGGCAGAATTGCGAAGTGTTGAAGATAGATTTCGAAAAGCAATGATTGCCAATGCACAGCTTGATAATGATAAAGCTGCAGCAAGTTATCAATTGCAACTTCATAAGGATAGGCTTGAAGACTTGGAGGAAGCCCATTCACAACTACAGGTATTCAATTATACACTATTTATACTTCTATTCGTATTCCATTTGCTTTATTTTATAAAATGTTATATTTGTAGTATTATTAGAATTGACGATTATATGTCTTCTTCTCCCTAGATCCTATTTTACGAAGCACTAGATCAATAAACTCTTCAATTAATAAATCACATGGCAACTCATTATCATCAAGAAGGAGTTCAGAAGATAGTTTAGAAGATGGTCAAAGGAATAAAATGAAAATTTGCCAAGGAATTGAATTAATGTAAGATAATTATTGATCATTTTTTATTATAGAGATGCTTGGCAAGAATTGCGAAGTGTTGAAGATAGATTTCGAAAAGCAATGATTGCCAATGCACAGCTTGATAATGATAAAGCTGCAGCAAGTTATCAATTGCAACTTCATAAGGATAGGCTTGAAGACTTGGAGGAAGCCCATTCACAACTACAGGTATTCAATTATACACTATTTATACTTTACTATAATGAAAATTAGTATTAATCTTTTCTTCTTTTAGCGTGAGCACAAAGAAAATGGTCGAGAATGCGAACAACTGCGAAGATCTGTAACACAGCTAAGGAAGAGCTTTCCTTGACCAGAGGCCAGTTGGAAGAACGTGATGAACTTATAGCAGAGCAAGGGTTGGTCATTGTGGGTGGTGAATGTGATGATGAAAACAAGGAAATCACCAAAAGAACTTTAGTCACCAAAGAAGGCGCCGCACTGCTGGCTGGAGCTGGCGAAGGATCTCTTGGTAAATATACCTATTTTATAAATTCTTGCATTGATGATCGAAGTTTTGCTTAATGATCGTAAATTTCACCTCAAGACTTCCGATTACGGAATTTTGCTGAAGAAAGAAAGAGCATGCAACAAGAAATCCAAAACCTGCAACAAGAACTGCATAATGCTAGATCTTCCGGAAAACGCGGTATTTCCAATGGACCGTTGGGCGAATTTGATGATATTGAAAGTGTTCAAAGTAAGCATCCCTTCACTTTTAGATTTGTTTTGATTTTTTACATCCGTGACTGGTATTTCTTTAATATTGTTTCCAGGAGAAGCAAATAAACAATTGTCTGAGATGAGATTCAAGCTGCAAAAATCGGAACAGGAGACTAGTTCTTTACAAGCTGTTGTTGCTAGATTAGAATCTCAGGTTGTTAGATATAAAAGTGCTGCGGAGGCATCTGAAAAATCAGAAGAAGCACTTAAAACGGATCGAAGGAAACTACAAAGAGAGGTAAAATTAGATAGTATATTTAAAATTTATATAAAATTATTTAAATCAGTTAATTTAAACTGGTGATCGTAAAAAAATATAAATCACTTTATTATATTAATGAATTTTGATATTCTTAGCATCGTGAAGCACAAGCAAGAGTTGAAGTCTCTGGAATATGGATTTACAGACTATTAAAAATAACTAACAAATATAATTTATAATAATATAAAAACATAAATGAAACATCCTTTTTTTATTTAGCACATATAAATATATTTAATTTAATCATGTCCATTATGTAAGTGCAAATCTTGCGAAGTGCTGGAATATCAAAAAAATTTAATGATTTAACTCCTGAAATATTTATTCTCACTCACATATACTTTAAAAACATATATACAAAATTAAAAACTTGATGGATTTCAAAACTTAGCAATTACATGGATGGATCAGGAATATTAATGTTTCCAAAAAAAAATCCAATATTCTTAAAGATGTATTTACAAGACCTTAATTCTGGTCTCCCCGGTATTTTAATAGCCCACACTTATATGCATGCATTTTAATACATATGTGCATTAGTTCAAATGAAACATTTAACATCTAAAATGTGAATTAGAAACATTAGAATAATGCGCCCATCACAAATAGCACCTTATAATTAATAAAGTTATTTAAAAAACAAGAATTAGAGACTTTGGCAATTTATACATTAACCATGCGATAAGAAATATAGCATTAAATTGGACGTATCAATTACCAAATCCAGTAACAAAAAAAATCCATCCGTAAGTCCTTCCTAAATCCCAGGATCCAGTTACTGACAAGAAGAGATGATTATAATTATCTCAGGGTGAAGCCCTTGAAACAAAGGTCTGAACATCCTTGCAATCCTGTATCATTCCTATCTATGAATTTTTCAAAGATCCTGCACACATCCTTATAATTCCAAAAGTATCCACAAATCCAAATGAAAAATCCTTTTGTAAATGTGTAATTTTAGTGTTCCATTTATTATTTTATAATCCATACTTTTCCATAATCCAGATTTGTCCTCCGCAAATATGTTGGAAAACAAAAAATGGCATTTGTTAATAAGTTTAAAATATAAAACATTTAGGATAATGATCTTATTTCTGGTATAAAGGATGATGCTACCTATGGAACTATTTAATAACAAATTATGAAACTAATAGAAGCATTATATTCTAAAACACTAAAAGCAAAAAATATTTAAACGCTATATCTAAAATTCAATGTACTGTACACAAATATCTTAAAGCAAAATAAAAATCCTATTTAGTTATGATCAAAGTAATGTTTGTTGACGCTTAAAAATAATTAAACAAAAATGACCAGAGAGAACCCAACTTGAATGATTATAATGTTCTCAATTTCTAGGAATGTAGTATAAGTTCACACTATTCACAATTTCATCGTTCTTATAAAATAATCTTTGAAATTTCCCTTTCTTTTTAGTACAATTATATTACTCATACATACATATAATTATGTCCTTCGTTACTTTTTTCCTTTAAAATGTACTTCTTAGAAGAAATGTAAGAAGAGTTAATATAAAATTCAAAGACATTCAATAGTTAGATCTATCAGAGAGAGATCTTGAGTAGCTTCTACGAACTGGTGAATATGTGGGAGAACTCCTTCTACGTGGAGTGAGTGACCTGGATCTTGATCTACCAAAGATAGAAAAATATTACAGGTATGTTTAATATTTTTGCTCAACAATTAAATAATAAATATTACCTTCCATAATCACGATGGTCACTTCCACCTGCATCTTCCTTTACTCTTATGTAAGCAACTTCTCCCTTTAAATTAATGAATATTTCAATATTTCATAATTATCACCGAATGAATTTTCCAAAAATAATATACCTCATGTGATCTGAATCTGGAATCATCTAATTTCTTTACAGCGTATTTCATATCCTCATGGCGTAAAAATTCAACAACACCTGTTCCATCTTTAAAAGAGTCAGCATAACAAACATCACCAGCTTCGCGCATATGATCTTTCAGATCTTGCCAAGAACCGGATGGTGGAAGGCCTAAAAGCATAAATATTAAAGTAATTATTTTCTTATAGTAAACATTAAGGATACTTTACAATTAGAGTTAAATAATATTAAAATATTACCAGTAACGAGGACTCTGAACTGAGATCTTCTTGCTGGTGGTCCTCGTCCTCCACGACCTTCATGTCGACTTCCACTACCTCTATCATTATTTCCTGATCTTCCACGAAAACCTCCTGGTCCACCTCCCCTTGGGAACTCTACTCGTAATCGATAACCATCGTAATCATAACCATCTCGAGCTCTTACAGCATCATCAGCGTCGCTAAGGTAACAAGTTTAAATAAATAACCTGATCAATATACATTTTGATAATTAAGACTTACCGCGCATCCTCAAATTCTACGAAGGCAAAGGGTGGCCCTCGTCGATTTTTTAAATCAACAAAAGTTACTTTTCCAAACTTATAAAACAAATCTTGGATATCTTTTGTTCTTATGTCGGGCGGCAAATTACCTACATATATTCGGCATTCGTTTCTGCTATGAGACATATTGCAAACTAGCAGTTATATCACACCACTTATTTAAAACAATGCGCTGTCAAACAATAATCTGATAACAATTGAAATTCGTTAACAATTTAAATTGCTCTATTTTGGAAATAAATATCAATAGAGCAATGGCGTCTGGCGTCTAAAGTTGGAAACAGGACGCTGCGATTAAAAATGATCACTGGCGCACTGGTGTTGCCAGATCGGATTCAGTCGAGCTGATTTTCTTTTTAATTCTAGTTCCGACCTCGCCGCAAAAGCAGCGCGCCAGTCGCCCCTCCTATCCAAAAAGCGCAGGGTTTATTCTATGTTAACACAAACGGGAAAAGAAATAAGAAGAAATCTGTTTTGCGTTTGTGATTGTGTTTGACGAGGATTCTAGTTTTAAATGTTAGTGATCTGAAAAATATTATCGTCCATAAATAATTTGTGAAATACTTTTATTCGTATTTTATACTCGTAACTACATTTTTATTTCGCGTACTATATAAGTGCATTTAAATTAAGGTGTAATATCAATTTGATATTTCGCCATTTTTAGTGATTATAGCAAGGGACGCTCTGACGCTTTTCGGCTCAGCGAAATTGCTGAAGCTAAGAGACGCTACATAAAAAACTATTAATATATTTAATAAAAGTGGAACATTAAAATACATATAATTCAGAAACCGTTGTGCAATATCAATAATACTCAATTTATAAAATAATATAGAAGTTTTTTTATACGAAAAGGGGTTGAAACATTAACAAAAATGGAGACTGATGTCGGGCAAAATGGCAGCAACGCCGGTTCACAAGAACCTTGCAAAACAAACTTGATTGTTAACTATTTACCCCAAACGATGACTCAAGAAGAAATTAGATCTTTATTTGAAAGTGTCGGAAGAGTAGAAAATTGTAAATTGATATATGGTAAAAGCCATGAATATCCAGATATTTTCCCGATTGTCGTGCAATCGAGGGTGAGTCTTGGATACGCTTTTGTGAAATATTTCCAAGAAGAAGACGCGGCGAAGGCTATTAAAGCTCTAAACGGGTTATGTTTGCAAAATAAAAAAATTAAAGTTTCATACGCTAGACCGAGCTCCGAATCGATAAAAGGAGCTAATTTATATATCTCGGGATTGCCAAAAACTATGACCCAACAGGAGTTGGAAAACCTGTTTTCTTCTTGTGGTACAATTATTGCTTCAAGAATCTTGAGTGAGGGCGTTCAACCGCGTCCCTACAGCATTACAGGTAAGGATCCCATTCCGGCATCAGCTTCCAAGGGTGTTGGATTCATACGCTTTGACCAGAGAGCTGAAGCTGAAGAAGCAATCAAAGAGCTTAATGGAACAATTCCACCAGGCGGCACCGAACCTATAACAGTTAAATTCGCTAATACCAACAATAACAAAGCCATCGCTCCTGCAGCTGCTTATGTGACTCCTTCACAAGCAAATATTCGCCGTTTTCCGGGTCCGATTCATCATCCTTCTGGTCGTTTTAGGTTTTCTCCAATGACTGATGGCCTGCCAAATATAGGTTTGCCAAATGCTGCACAAACAGGCGGCACTGGTGCAGGAGCAAACTGGACCATCTTTGTATACAACTTGGCTCCAGAGACAGAGGAGAACGCCCTTTGGCAGCTGTTTGGGCCATTTGGTGCCGTGCAGAATGTCAAAATAGTGACTGATCCACAGAACAACAGATGTAAGGGTTTTGGTTTTGTTACAATGACTAACTATGTTGAAGCTGTGGTTGCTATTCAGACATTGAATGGTTACACATTAGGTGAACGTGTTCTACAAGTCAGCTTCAAAACTAACAAAACCAAAAGCAAGTGAGTTGGCTGAATAAGCTTAATCACATAAATAATAATTCTTTTTTTGTCACATTTGGTTTTTTCATGTATAACTGTAACTTATTACCTGGCATTAAGAATTATGTTCCGCGTAAGCAAAATTTTAATTTTTACTTTTGAATATATTCTGATAATATGCCTAATATAATATTGTGTATGTAATTGTATACCTAATTTAAATTATTCGATTATTATAATATTAGCTTAACTTATAGACTTAATAGAAACAATTTCTACATTATATAAGATTTAATATAAAGTAGTAAAATTTACTAAGATAATTGTGAGTATTAGTACATTATGCATATTATGAGAAATCTGATTGTTAAGCAAATAATGTAATTACGAGTGATGATGAGGATTTCTTATAAGATTGCATTTGTACTTTACTACAAATCGAAACTAGTCAAGAGTGTGTGCAAGTTTTATTATATAGTAGTTGAAGAAAATGTAGAATCAACCAGCTAGTCACTTCTGTTTCAAATGACTTATTCTGATTAGCTGTTATGCAATATGACTTAATATATAAATATACACGCACACACACACAAACACATATACACAGAATATTTGCCATACATAATTTATTTTCCGTTTTGATTTGATAATTTAATGGCTCTGTGTATTTAATTTATATATTTATTGAATTATTTAAATTATAGTAAGGTGCCATTGACCCAATTGCATAATAGAATATATAGTAATACATTCCATGTCATTTAAATTAGTTTAAAAGCATTTGCTTTAAATGCGAATGCTAAAAATCCTTCATTTATTGTAATGGAAATATAATTTCGTTGAGATTCATATTTTTACAATATAAATTTATTTTTATTTTGTTTTGTAATATCCTACAAAGCTACTTTTTGAAGTTAAGTAGAAGCATATTTTAAGTATCTTTCATTATATTATTTTAAGAGCACATTGTGTGGTTTGTACATTATGATTTATATTTATCTCCTGCAATATATGTATAGAATTCTATTTCTTTTTTGTGTTAATTTTTTAGCATTAATATATTTTATATTTCTGAAAATACTGTCATTATCAAAATAAGCATTTATTTTAGTCTTCGACGACAATTGAACATGTTTGTCTTATACCAACATGCTCAAATTGACATCATTTGACTTACTATTTTATTTTCAGAAATTCTGGACAGTATTTTCAAGATGAATCTCTTGTCAATGGAAAAAATCATCTGTAAATGTGTTCCAGTCCCCTTTAATGTATAATTTAAATGTTCTTATTGGAATATACGTAATATGTATTCACAGCTTTGTTTACATTTCTTTTTACTTTCAGTTTGTTTTATTTTTTACAGGCCATAATCCTCCCATTGATTTTTTTAGCTGGTTTATTCATTTTGTTTATATTGGTTTTATAAGTTGGACTGCTTTCTTACCTAAACTAACATGGTAAAATTGTATCTAGCCACAAAAGATTGAATAATAGGACTGAAAAATCTGTGATTCACATTTTTTTACAAATGTGTGTATGTGATATATTAACAATTGTTGATAATTACCAAGGTTGTTGGACTTTTAGGTAACTTTTTTATAAAGTGTATTTAGCATGTACTAATCACTTACAATTAATAAAACGAAATTTGTTACTAAAATTATTATATAGATTCAATCTGGTGATTATATTGCCAATTATTCTGTGTTTTCAGTAAAATGCCTTGTGATGATAATACAAATATGGGGGCAATTCAAATATTGGGTGAGCACATTAAAGGTTTCAATACTGAAAATGTTAAAAATTTGTTGAAAAACATTGTGATTAACACAATGGGCGTTGTTTATGTGATATTTGAATGGCCCCATTATAGCTGCATAAACTATTTAATGTTTGTATGTGGTTAAGAACTTCTCCAATTATTAGAAACCAAAATATGTATACACATAAATATCTTCCAAATCATAAATAAATTGCAATATTAACATCATAAGATTTATGTAAATGCATGATTTAATATTTTGTTGTAGGGAGAAATGTGCAATAACTTTATGATCCAACTTTTATATTTGCAAGAAATGATATAAGTTGAGTAAAATATTCACCAGATTGCATTCTAGCCTATGAAATAAGTAATTGATTTTAAATGCAAGTCTGAAAATTAATTACTTATGAAATTTAAATATATAAATATGAAAAATAACAAAAAATGCATATAAACATGAATGTATTATATGTATAATGAATGTTGTACAAACTGAATGAAAAATTGGATTGTTTACACAAATTTGGTTTTACTCAGTCCATCTATGTGTACAATTTTGATTGGTGCATACATAATATAATCTCATTTCCTCTTCAGCCCTACGAGTTTGAGCTTGAAAGAATACAGCTTCTCGATGGCCACATTTAGGACAAGGGTGCTCTTCTGTTTTGGGAAGTGTGGGATCCGATGTTACATCAGGAACTATGTGGGTCAGCTCACTAAGTGATAAAACATAGAAAATGATAAACTAAATAAAAAACCTAATGGAAGGTTTAATCAGAACTACAAATTCTTTAGAAGCAATGCTTATGTTTAAGAATGATTTAATATGTACTTACTCAATTTCGTGCATAATTTTGTTTACATATATGCAATTTGAGTCAGCTCTTTGATTGAAATCACAATTTCGGCAAGCATAAAGCAGGACTTTATTATCTTTGTCTTCTTTGGGGTACAACATATTGTTACTAAATAGATAATTTTTTTACATCAGTCTCAAATTATGGGGAAGATTTTTTTGTTTAACTTACCATTCTTGACAAAATCTGATACCAACGAATCCTGGACCATCATCATGTACATCATATCCTCGTGCTTTTGACATATTTATTGAAAAATTAAATTTATTTGCTAGGATTTATCTTTGTAATTATTTCAAACAGTTGTTGGATTCATTCAAATAAGTGAGGTTATGTTTGGTAAATTATTAATAACTTGCGTATATTGAATTAGTATTTGATTATATATTACTACTCATTATATAACACAATGAAAAATAAATTTTTACATATATTTATATATAAATCAAGTAAACATCCAAATAAATTAATTAATCATATATAAGTTTCTGTGTTTAGTCGTTTGGTGTACACCACAAGTGACAGATGCAGCAAAATGGCTGACTGTTTTGTAGCATAAATTGAGGGTTTATAAAGAAATGTGTTTTTGAATACTAATTATTAATAAATAATTGATTATTATATCATTTAAACAAAAGTTTTACGTTTAAACATCATAGTTACAATTTTGCAGTTTGTACGGTAAGTGTTTCAAATTTTTATTATCATATGTATGTGTCCTTTGTATAAATTTGTGGGGATGATGATTAAGAAAAAATGTATTGCTTGTAAATAATGGATATTGATTATAATGAATTTAACAATCTGTTTTCGATGACATTATATATCACCAATTATAAATTTATTTTGTTTTAAATTTATAAAATGCACAAATCATTTAAAATTACTAGGAACTTTGTGAGTTTCAAACCATTTTCTAATTAACATTTATAGTTGATTAGGATTCTTAGGCAATGATTATGTTAATTTATAAAACGTATAACTTTTTATCAAAAAGGGCACTCCTAGTTTAAGGTGGTTATTATTTTCTTACAATTAATATTTCCAATAAAACGTTTCCAACATATTTACATATATATCATAGATAAACAAGAATATATAGTTACAATATTTGTATATATAATTCCAATAGATCAAATTTTTCTACTTGTATGTATATTTTTCTACTCGTTTATAAACTCACATATAATTATAGGTATATTTATGTTTTTTCTTCAGTTTTTATTAATATATTCCACAATTGTATGTGTCGCACTGAAGAGGAGTAAAATCTTCTTGAAACTTTTGCTTCATTAATTCTAAATTTCATTTTCTTTTTTGCCTATTATAAATACATACATATATATATATATATATATATATATATATATATATATATATATATATATATATTAAAATATTTTTGTTATTTTGAATAAATCGTTCACCTGCTTTTAAGCAGCTATATAATTCATTAATAAGAACCATAATTTCTATTATTTTTCTGCAATCTCCTCTGAAAATTTATTTAGAGCTTATTTTTTGATATTTTTACCAAATCATTTTATAATATAAAAGTTTTTTATATGCTTGCGCAGTGATTAAAATGTCCAGTGAGCCTAAAAAGTGTGTATTATGTAGTATGACTTTCCCAAGTCAGGAATTGCTTCAAAGTCATTTTCGGTGAGTAGTCTCCTAACTGAATTAACACAATTAATTGGTGATTTGTTGCCTAAATTAACTATTTATCAGGGAACATGCAAATAAAAAAATTGATATGAAGGGTCGACAAACTGTACAACTCAAGCCTATAAGTGATTCTAAAGATTCTACCTCGAAAGAGATTATACAATGTGAGGGATGCACTGAATTATTTGATAATGTGACAAAAGCCATTCAGCATAAATATAAAAAACATCCTGAACTGCCAAGTAAAAATTATTGTAGCTATTGCGGAATGTTATTCCCTTTGCAGGTAGTGTGAGTGAATAATAATCCATTTATTTTTTTGAAACTTTATACTTTATAGAAGATTTAAATCTGTAAAATTATATTTGATAAAAGAAGAGTTTTAACTATTAATTGTATCATTTTGCTGTTTAGTGCAAGCTAGATGCTCATCTTCAAAGTCATGATACAAGCATTGTTCCTAAACCGGACAAAGTTCGGCCTTGTAAGGAGTGTGATGCGGTATTTTACAATCAGAAAGCTTTAACTTATCATACTGGGTTTGTCATTAATTTAGATTTTGAATATAAACAAAATTGCAAATAAAAAGTCTAGAACATTAATTACTTTTAGATCTATTCACAATAGAAACAAAGCCATGTTAAAACCAACTGTAACAGCTCCACCTTCGAAAAAGATTAAATTAAATAATGCAAATGAACCACTCTCTGTATATTATTGTCATCTTTGTGGAACAGAATACATGGTGAAGTTTAATTTACAGGTACATATGCCTTAAATTATTTGTGAACTATTTGTCAATTAATTTTTGTTAATTCACCATGATTTTTATAGAAACATATAGAAAAACAGCATTCAAAAACTGAGAGAGAAGCATTACCAGAATGCTTAATCAAATGCACAACTTGTGAAGCAATGTTTTATAATAAAAAAGCATATGATATACATAATGTTTATCATAAACCAGATGATTTATATGTAACCAGTGAAGAACAAAGGTGCAAAAATAATACAATATTAAATTAAAATAATACTACAATATATATTGGCTTTTAGATTGAAAACCGTGAAGAGGATCGATCAAGATTTTGATTTATCTAGAGTACAAACCCTAGCAAATAAGTATCTTCCTATTGAGAAAACCAGAAGAAAGAAAAAAACAAATACTAATATGAATGTAAGATGTTAAACACAATGCACAATAGTATTTTTATTTTCTTTTTATCCTTTTTTGTTAAAAATGTAATATAAACAATTTTCTTCAAGGATACAATACGAAATAAAAGTTTATCTGACTCAGAATTATCTCCCAACTCTTCAATAGATTCCAGTGATGATGAAGATACTTCAAAAAGTACAAAAAACAAGAGTGATACTACCAAATCTGATAAAAATATAGAAAATAATAAACTTAGAGTTGTCGACACATCTAAGTTAATGGGAGATATGAAAAGTAAAAATAAAATGGAGGTAATTGATGGTGGCGATATAAAAATGATAAAGAGGAAAGGAAAAATTTTAGTTGTGAGAAAACTAGACTCAAATGTTGATAAGCCAGTGACTAACGTTAAGAAGAAAATTATTATTCACTCTGATGGTATAGCCACAACATCAAGAGTAAATAATGAAGATGAAAAACATAATTCAATCAAAAATGAAACAACAATTAGTAGCACATGATAAAATTGCTATATTTATATAAAGTAATATTTAGAAATAGAAGTCATTTTAATTGTATATACATGAAAATATATTTTATAAGTTGACACATAATTAGTTGTTTTTTTATATAAATACTTACATTTATATATATATATATATATATATATATATATATATACATGTGTAATAATATGTATATGAAATATAGGAGCCAAAAATGTTTGTGTCAATACAAACGGACGAAAGTCCCACCGACCTGTTAAAAAATTCGGCCGTTAAGGACCTTCATCCGTACGCAGCAACACTGAAATTTTTAACCAAAATTTGTAAAAACTATTTTTTTATAACAATAACTTATTATCCTTGAGAAGTCTTTTGATCGTTCATAGTTTATTTCACAAATCACTTTGACAAGATTGTTGGTTGAATTTATTTTTAATTTTAATATTTAATAAACCTTTGTTAATATTTTTTTTAAGGAATTTGTGTGTTTTATCCACTGAGTGAAACTGGTACAAAAAACGTAACACATTTTTTAAAAAACAATTTAATTTTCATTTTTCATTTCTGGATGGATGCTTGACAGAAAGCTTTTCCCATTTTTAATTATATATAAATATATACACTATGAGTTTCTAAGAATTTTGTAATCTCTTAAATAATATAAATAATATACCGTGACGCAAAAATATCTAATTAGTCATTAATTAGGCAGTTGAATTTTAAAATTCAGAGCATTACACGCATCAAATCTTTAAATCGTGAATAAGTTTTTATTAACGGACCGCACTTCCTGATTAAAAATATCATAATTCAATATATATATATATATATATATATATATATATAATAAGTTTGATACTATATATTTCATTATTAATTTTCTTCAAGTAGTCGATTTCTATTCTTCATGTTATTAATTTAATTTAATTATTATTAGTTTTATGATTCACCATAGATTTTAATGCAAAATTCTAATGGGTACCACGAATGCTAATTAATTTAAAATCTATAATTGATAATTTTAATGAATATTATGGTGGCGTGTAGACAGTTTACAAAAAGATTTTTTTAAAAAAATCATATGATGATTGTTTCAATCTGTTAATAGAGCTCGACTTCTTTAGAATAATTATATAGTTTGTTTTTCAGTTGAAATCTTCAGAATTTCTAGTTTTTTCTATCTTGACTTCTTTAGAAGCATTATAGCTTTTGTTTTCCAACTGAGATCATGTGAATTGCTAGTTTTTTTTCCAAGTTTATTTTTATAATAACTTTAAATATTTAATATTAAAATTGACTAATTATGCAGGAAAGTACTGTTAAACAATATCCTCTTACCAAGGTTTTATTTTATATTTGTTTCAACGTTAATCTTTCAATGACTTCTTATTTCATCTTTTAACTTGAATTAAATTCGACATAATATATATATATATATATATATATATATATATATATATATATATATATTTTAATCTTTTAAGGTATATATGTTTTATTCAACTAAACAATTATTTATAATATATAACAGTTATTTATAATAATAATTAGCAATCCACCCACAAATGAAGGTGTAACATGAAAAACAAGTTTGTTGTCTATTCCGTCGTCGATATCTCGAATCGTATTATGTATTTATATATATTTTTGACCTATCAAATTTCTAAATTACGGATTAAAAAGTGTTTATGGTATCTTAAAATAGAATTTATTACACTTTTATAGGTAATTTTTATTACATTTAATTTGATTTTCTATATTGCAAAGTATAACACCAATACTTTTAATATGTTAAAATAAACTTTGGGGATAAATTGCTTTTTGAGATTTATTTTTTATCGACACAAGTATATTGAAGTATTATTTACTTTTTGTAAAAGTTAAAGTATAACACAACTAGTTTAAATTAATAACTAGTTTAAATTAATAACTAACTATAAATCATTATTTCCACACCTTGAAATTATTAATTGCAGGTGCAATTATTGATTTTTTTATTAAAATATATTTTGTATATTGTATGGTGTAAATAATAAGCTCAAGGATAATATGGATATTATGTGCGTTAGATTTTTTTTTAGATATCAAAGACTGACAATGATTTTATTTTATTTATTATAAATATTAAAATTCACATACCGAACGACTTTTTATTAATTTTATATTTTAATAACTTAAATCATAATTTGATCTAAATTATTTATTATCGAAATTATACGAGTATACCTTTCGTAAAAATTGAAGAAATTTAGATATATTCAGAACCGCTTTTAGATAATAATTTTTAAAACTCACAAATTTCTTATGTTCAATATTTATCTATACCAGAACTTTTTATTATTTTAAACCTTTTTATTATTTAAATATTAATGTAATAAAAACTTAATTTACCTATTTATCTATAGAGTTTAAGAAACGAACGTCTAATATAAAACCAATATGTAGAAAATAATTATAATTGATCTAAATAATAAAAATTTGATTACCAGGTTACTAGGGGTAACTTTTTAAATATTTATTTATATAATTATTTAAATTTAAATTATAGATTTGCACTTATTTTCTTTAATATAATTCTTTAATGCTTTAGAACTAAAATAATTATAATTGAATGAAAAAAGTAAAAAAACATCCTGAACTTTGTCAAACTGATTATTTTTTAATATTTATTTTGACTTGGTTTAATATTAGCTTTTCTATTATAATAGTGATGGTTTAGAACTAAAATATTTAAAATTTAATTAATTAAAAAACTATCATGTATTAACGTTATATTATTTTGTACTCAGAAGGTACATTATTTAATTTACTAATTATTTTTTAAAAAATAACTATTTTGACAAATACAAATTATCTCTTTGTAACGCTGGCATATTTTGCATTTATATAAATTATAGAATTGCACTAACTTTTTTGTAATATAATATTATTATGATTTAGAACAAAAAATAAATTAAGTAAGTAAAATAAAAAAAAACTTATTATAATTATTATTATTAAAGTAATTATTATTAAAAATCTTATGGCGGCTCAGGATTATATTTGTAATTGAACTAGATAGGTAATAACAATCCTCTTTGGGTAATTTTGAATCAAAAATCTCAGTATTGCACTTGCTATTTTTAGATAGAAAATTAGAAAAAAATACTGCATTGATGTGAATTTTTTTACAACTGTAGTGCACTTGCTAATTAAATTTATGATGACTTATTTGTTTGTCATAATAAATCCTATGATCGCGTTCTCAAACACATACGTCACTATTGAATTAAAGATTGATTTCATTAACATGTCTTCAAAATTCCTTCCCCTTGACACTTGTGCACTTGGTTTAGCATAATCAATTATTATTAATTTTAGCACATTTTTTTAATGATATGTTGTTCTCGGTAAGTTTGATTTGATTTGATTGAGTTATTTCTAGAAGCAGAACCGATTGTCTTTGAGAACGAGTTTTGACATGATACGAGCATGAGTACTCAATGCGATACCTACATACATGTGTAGATATATTGTCTTCGCATTAAATGTTATTAGACATTCCTTGCCGTTATAAACGGTACGCGGACGGGGCTGCACAAATACCTGGACATCGTGGTCCACCTGCACACCTGTTGCGGGAAACGAAAATTTCCGAACTTTTCACATCAAATCGCAAAAACAAAATCATAAATTAATTTTATTACTCTAAGTTATCGAAACAAACCTATTAGATCAATTGTGTGCCATCATTCTGGAATTTACCACTAGATTTTAGAACTAGGATTTCATAATTGTGGAATAAAACATGGGCTTTTTCACAAGATTTTTTGTTTGATTCTCTATTTAAATACATTGAATTATAATTGTCCTATTAAATTTTAAATCTTAAAATCCTTGCCCTTATAAGCGAAACCTGGACGGGGTTGTACAAACGCCCCCAGATACTCCTACTTTTATTGCGGGTACCGAAATTTCGAACTCTTTGCTTCAAATTGCGAAAATAATTTGATTCTTTGATACAGTTAACTTCTTGACAACTTCATTTAAAGAAATATTGATTTATACCGAAACAAATTCATTGAATGTGTTTTGATGTGTTCTATTATTCTAGAATTTGTCATCATTTGGAACTATGATTATATACTCGTATGGCTCTGGAAAATGTTCAAAGATCTTCTTATTTTATATTATCTAATAGGGGTTTTTCGCAGAAGACAGGGCCTAATCAATATTTATTATTAGTACACAAACCAATAGATTTTACTTCTGATTATTTTGAACTATAATTGTCTTATTAATAGTTATTAGACATTCCTTGCTTTATGAACGAAACCAGTACGGGGTTGCGCAAACGCCTACACACTCTTACATTTGTTTCCCGGACCGAAATTTTGTTAATTTTGTTTCATATCACGAAATTAAAATTATACATTTGTATAATCTAATTGAAAAAAATGTTGATTTAATACTGTGACAAATTAAGCAAAACACGAATCCAATAAAACATTATATTAGTTCTTATAAGAAACCACTGACCTGTACCAGTAGTGTGAGATCTTATATCACATATTTGTAAAAAAAATTATACTAATTGTTTGAATAGTTTGAATTTCACTCTACTATAAGTAATATTGGATCAACATATGATCAACAAATTTTCTTTCTCAATATTAAAATAAAGCTGTTTTATTTCTTTATCTTCATATGTTTGTGATTAAATATCCATTTACTATTTTTACTGCATGTATATGTCTTTAGGCTCTTGATTATATTTGTATTTATTTAATTAGTACGTGTTACAAAGAGTATTAGTTATTTTCATATATATTTTTGCACAAATTATCTGTGTTTCATTTAACTTTAAAACGGTTCGGGGATATTTGATTCATGAATAATATCGAAAATATATAAATATTTATATGTTACAAAAATAAATCAATGTGTTTATTAATTGAATATATTAGCAGATTACCG
This sequence comes from Ctenocephalides felis, assembly GCF_003426905.1. Lineage (NCBI taxonomy): Eukaryota > Metazoa > Arthropoda > Insecta > Siphonaptera > Pulicidae > Ctenocephalides > Ctenocephalides felis. Next base: position 5,828,264 of record NW_020539724.1, on the reverse strand, counting down.
GAGTTTTTTTTAAACATTTTGGAACGTACGTCGTCGTTTTGGCAATGTGCTGAATATCAATTTTTGTGCAATTTTACAGCTTCTTTGTTGATTTTTTGTCGTTATTTTTTTATTTTTTATTAGTTACTTTAAACAAATAACTTATTTTCTTTTACGACCTATGTTAAAATTATAAAATTAAATAGCTTTAAAGCTTTTATAACGATTTGGCTAATTAGTAGATGTATAATAGTTTTTATCTATGTACTTTTGACTTTTCTATAAAATATTCATATTGATTAGAAATTTTAATGGATATTTTAATACTAATTTATATCAAAATCAAATTCTGATATATTAATATATTTAGGGATATATTATTTTACGAAGTAACAGTACTAACTTACGAAGAAAATTACATATAAATGTTGCCGAACTCTTTTTTTCTATTTCATGTAGTTTAGATGATTTAAATAATTTATAACCAAAAAAAATATTAGTTGTGGATTAAATATAATTTAAGAAAATTTGTGTATAATTGCTGTTTATTAGATTTTTATGATATAGCTTGAGTATAGCAATTGGATTTAGATCAAGAAGATATAGATAGAGATCTATATCAAATCTAAGTAAATTAAAATTAAACCTATCCATAATTTCCGCTACGTAAATTTTAAAATAAATTTTTCAACTTACTGTTCTCATGTGAGAAATCATAAAATCTAATTGGAGCGTTAATGCTTAATGAATTATAAAATAGTTTTCTGACCTAATTATTTTGGTAAAGCTTTACGCACCGATCAGCACAAATTATCACTTACAAATTTTTACTACACAGTTAATAGAACTTATTTCCGGGTAATAGGCACTTTTGGATTTTTTTTATTGATTACACGAATTTTAGTAAAACTAAATTGTAGAGATATGACAAATTAGGTTTAGGTGGTTGAGTTTAGATGTATCACCTGTTTTGAGCACTGTGGTTAATGGGATTTAAAATAATATTTTTATTTAATTATGTGTTTATTACATCGGCACAGCCCTGTCCGCAGAAACTATGTACGGTTCTATGCAAGATGCGTTATTCTCGCTAGTTTGCGATGTACTAAAGTTCGTGTTCAAACACAGCTACCATCAAAGATCATTTACTTTGTGAATGTAGTGTGTACGTACGGACAGTGATTCCCAAATCACTCATTTAGAAATTTTTTTTAAAAAATTACACTTAATATCTAATTAGCATAGAAATTTCCAGGTTTGCTCACAATTTTCCAGTTTTCTGAAGAAAATGGGAAAAAATGATTTAGATATACTACACAAAACTCTGAAAATCTTAACTATGGTATAAAGTTAACACTATTTTTTTATTTTGATATAATGAGAATTTCCACATATTCACATTTCTTAAGAATAAAAATTTTGAATGTACTTTCCCAATAAATATATTATTTTATTGACTTAACTCAATAAATGGAATGTAATGAGAGATCTCATTTAAGATACTGATGTTTCTGTTTTTTATGCTTATGCTTATACTGTTTTGCAATTTTCTGAAGAAAATATGTGTTATTACACATTCCACATAAAAACAATAAAATATGTGATTATGTTACAAAGTTAACACTTGTTTCTTTATTTTGAAGTAATGAGAATATATATTTTACACATCAGTTAGATGAAGATGGATTAATAAAGTTTGAACATGCCGCCACGTTTGAAAAAACGGCAAGTATGAAAATTTGGACTATCTTTCACCAAATTAATTTTTCTTATTTAATTTCCCATTGGTGATTCTGATGTTACTGTTGAAATCAATTATATACTTATAAACGATTTCACATATTATGAATAATTCATTATTAAAAATTCAGATTTTTAGAGCTTTTTTAGCAATTTTAAATTTTTCATATACACCTCAGCAGAATTTATAAAGATTATATTCGTTTGGCTTTATATGCTAAATGAATATCTTGATGAGCACAAATTTCATATTCACAGTTCTTTTCAAAATTTGTGTGTTTTTATTCTACTATTTAATTTTCATTTTTAATTATTTGAAAATCATATAAGAAATGCCAAGTTCTGAGCAAACTTTTGACGAAAATACTTCCAAATGTCTTGCAAAAAAATGCGGAGGCTTGTTAACGAACATTTCACACCACTTTTTCATTCCTAATTATATCACACATAAATATTAAATATTTTTAATTACAGTTCTCTTTATAATATTTTAATACACTTAGATATTCTTTGTTTATACGAATTTGGAAAATATAAAACATTTATACAAATACATTAAGGTAAAAAAAATAGAAATATTTTGTATTTATATAGGAATTTTCTTCATAATTGCTATTCCTCTGAAACAGGAAAATCGATATTGGAATATGCAAAACAATAAGCTTTTAAGTGCTTTCAAGTATGAAATATCTTGGAAGCAAAATATGAAATACTCGATATATTTATATTAAGTTATTATAATCCTGTAGAGATTTCTACCTACAGAGCATTATAAAGTACTTGTTTACGGAAAATCCACGTAAATAAATATGGAAATATAATTTCACATTATTCTTAATCTGAGGAAAATGAAAAAAAAACAAAAATTCTGTATATTAAAATTATTTCAATTTTAAGGATTGTGAGCTCTTATTTTGTTGTAACAGAAGATAAGTTTGTGTTGAAATTAGTTATTTACTTTCTAAGATCAACTATTAAGTTAAATCTGAATTAATTTCAGCCAAATTATATACATTATAGATATATTTAATAATTCATTTATCAACTTTGTGAAGAAAAAACTGGAAAATTTTGTAAATTAAAATTATTTCAATTACAAGGATCATGAGCTCATATTTTGTTGTACCAAAAAGGATAAGTTTGCATTGAATTTGTTGTTCACTTTTTAAAATTAATTACTATGATATACTTGAAATAACTTAAGCCAAATTAATATAGATTATAGATATATTTAATTATTCACTTATCAATTTAGTGTGCATAAAGTATTAACAACCGGAATGCACTATTCAATATTTTTGATTTGTTGACCTATTTGGAATACGTTCCAATTGGAACCTACTTAATTCATTTTCAATTAATTTAATAGTGGATAAAGAATGCATAAATAATTTCAGGATTACAACTAACAATATATATTCCATCAAAATTATACTTGGAAAAGCATGCTCTTATCATACTTTTTACTTACTATGAAATAGTAAAAATCAAGAAGTCTATAGATGGAAATAGATAGATGTTTTGTGATAAATTTTACTTGTTTTATTTGGTAAAATATTTAATATTTAACATATCATAAACAATTTTATCAAAAAAAAATATGTTAAGCTCCAGTATTAAAATTTATTAATAAAATTTAGTTATATGCTTCAGATTGGATTCGAGTCAGATTCCAGTTGGAACGGTGGCTTCAAATGAGACTTAATAGTTAGGAATTGATCTTATTTATTATTACTTTAATATTTTTCTTAGTTCTCGAAATTACCATGGTATTTCAGTCCTAAATTTAAGTTGATTTTTATTCGATTAACCTGAAAAAAATTGGGAATCTCAGTACCGCGGCCGGCGATGAGATCTCCTACCCAGCGATTTTTTCTTTCTCTCCGTATATGAGATATAACGCGTTATGAAGGTGTGTTTGTGAAATTGTTTGTGCATATCAAAATTGAATACGAGTTGGTTCCTTACCCACACATTTTCATTCCATTAAAAATTCGCGCGTGAAATTTTCGTCGATATAAACACATAGAAAAAACGACGAGGAGCACAATGCTGCCGCGCCGAAGTTTAATCAGGCTGTTTGTATTCAATATATGCAGCTTCATAGTGGATAAGAAAGGCATTTTCTGGTGGTCATTTCTATAGAATTTCTTTGTTTATTGATTTGTTCGCACGTATCAAGTTCGTGTACTGATTCGAATGTTTTTTTACATGGGAAGCGGTTTTTTGTGAGAATGGCGGATTCGGAAAAAATCGGTAAAGATGAACTCCTTATGGCAATGAGATGATAATGGACATATCATGAATACTTTGACAAATTCATATTAATAAATAAATATTATTTTATCAAACCAAAACCAACTTTTTTCTGTTTGCTTAAGTCTAAGTTTTGTAAAAATAATTACTGTTGCAGTTATTCAAATTCAAATAGATTTAAAAAAATATTTAGTTGCTGAATTTCATACATAAGTACTAAATTTAAGATTTTATTCGACTAACTATATAACGCAGAGGCCTTCTCTATAAAATATCTTAAAGTCAGCAATTTTAATATATTTGTGAATTGTCGAAGGTCGTACCAGCTAAATTAAGTCCATTAAATTGAATTACAAAAATACTTGTAATTTCAAAATTTTATTTGGCATATTTACAATAATTATTCAAATATTATTTAATGCCTATAAGGAAGGGAACATCACATCAATACAAATCACAACAAAAGCAGTTTGTATGACAAAAACAGTGCTCACCAGTAAATTTCAGTTTCTTTTTCTATATAGTTTGTATTTATCAGTATTTTATAAACCGAATCCGTCGTGGAGTAGTGATAAAGAACTTGGGCTACCTTATGAAAAGCCTTGGTCATCTCGGTATCAAGCAGTATTATACCAGATCTTTACTTATAATCGTAGACCATAGATTTTTGTGGGTATTGCTGCAACATATGAATATAACATTACGAATGGTCAAATATTTTTATATTTTTTATTATAAATTAACCAGCCCTAGTCTCAAATATTTTTTCCATTATTATTTTTGGCTCTCCGTTTCTGCATTCTTGTCCCACCCTCGTGAGTCATTTGAATATCACGCATTTGGTGACTCATGTGCAAATGGTGTACTTCTGAATGACAGAAATTATTTTAAAGTGAAGGCTAATATGGACAATCCAGGCACGATTATCACTACACATAATAATATTGACATTTTTACTGCACGATTATCACTACACATAATATATTGACATTTTTACTGCCGAAAGTCATTACCTACGCAAATATATAATACATATACAACGCCTTCTGAGAGATGGGAGTTGATGTTATAGTGTTTTGTTTACACCACAAACAGGACCATTTATTGTTTTTAGTGAACATTTTTGAATGTAAGATAAATGTAAAAGGAAACCTATTGGATTAGAACTCTGAAACTGAAGAGAAAGACCAATTCTACTTCCTCCTCAAAGACATTGTCCAAATTTCCGAAACTATTTAGTGTTTAGCTAATTCATTTATCCTTCCGCTCTCGTCCAATGATTGCGTTATTCCGTTGTTCCGTTAATCGGCGTGTGTGTGTGCTTTTCCACAAAAAAATGCAGAACGTGCACTAAATTCGAGATATGGCCGCTTCGAATTCCATAAATCGGCCGTTCGGAATTCGAAACATTGCCGGAGTATGACGCACGTCCAATGCTATTTCTTTCACTTCTTGAATCCGCCAGTAGGACAACAACCTGTCCGAACTCTATCCACGGCGGATATCGTGATATTACATTATTCTTGTACACAAACACAAATAGAAAGACGGTGGTAAATGATAAATGGTCCTGATCCTGGAAAGTCTCTTGAACAAATTGAAATTTCAGGACAATCAGCCCTGAAAGTCAACATATTAATTAATTTGGTTGCATCCAGTTACCTAATTTTCTTGGCATTGGTCTAATCCGGTGAAGACTAATTTAGTACTAAAATGCTGACCACAATATCTATTTTTCATTTGGTACCTATACTGAAACTGATCCGCATCCTTCCTACCATTGTTTTATTTTGCCATATTATTTACAAATTATCTTTAGCGAAGATTGAAATGTCTTTAGATATCTAGCAAATTTAGTGAAAAAAATATAATAAACAAATGATGATTAGTAGAAGTCACCAACTAATAAATTGATATATAGTGTTTTTAGTGTATACCTACCGAATATAACAATTTTTGCCAATTTGTAGAAGTGGCCAGTATTCCACTTAAAAAAAAGTGATATAATTGACTAAGGGTATTGATATGTTTTTATATATAAAACTTAGCAAGTTGATATAAATTGTGTTTAGTAAACATCAAATACAATAAATAATCGTCAATGAGTAGAAGCTACTGGTGTTATTCTAATAATATGATAGGATAGAATAGAGTATTAGATTGCTTAGTTTCTATATAAAAATAAAAAATCATTGTAATTGGGATGAGTTTTTGTACGTATTAGATATCTGGTGGGTGAATTCCTTTAAACCTCTTTAAATTTTATTAGCCAAAAGGTTTTGGGGTATTTATTGTGATGGAACTACAATTTTTTGTGTTTGGTTGCAAATTGTCTCGTTTGGTTAACATATTGAAGTCCTGATGTAGCAGCCAATTTTCAGTATCTGGCTAAACATTTAACACTTTGTTTGGCACATTGTATATTTGTTTATCGCATAAACATATAAATTTTACTACTTTTTATATTTAGTCTGCGTTTTTTTAGCTTTTACTATAGACAAACTCTACCGTAGCTCCCAGAAATTCGTTTCCTTGACTTGATTTATTCTTACTTAGCATCACAGTCTTTTCAGTATATTATTACAAGATTTTAACCTTTTTATACTATGATGATACACATACTTCTCCAATCAAGTGCCAAATACTTACCCAGGTGTTATAAACTCTGTCGATTTATTATAGAGTCTCATCTTATCTTAGTTGAGTCAGTTCTATGTGAATTTGCTATTTTTGTTTATGATACACATATTTAATTGATGATGCTATATTATTTTTTGTTAGTGAAATATTCAAAGTATGTATACATGTGTACATATATTCCCTTTCTAGCCGGAACTAGTAAAGAAAATGCTTGGAACATTCATAGATATTGCAAGGTCGTATGAAGGCCACATTATCCATTCACCATATGTGTCGCGCGCTAAGGCAAGAATTTAAGCTCACATTTGAATATTATATATATATATATATATATATATATATATATATAAATTTGTCTAAATTTGATGAAAATATGCTCTAGCAAATCAACATCTTGTTCTTGATTTTTTATTTGCGTTTAGAAATATCACAATACCAAGTTTTTCAGGATATTTTCTTCATGATATTAATCTTCACATTTTTTTGTATAGTTATCAGAGTTTTATTGAAAAAAAATTAAAATTTTGTAAAATTGTTACTCATTTATTTTGCTAAAATTGCTACGAAAGATATAATACAATTCATGTTTTCCTAAAACATTATTTTTTCTTCAAGTTGCTGAAATGTTAGTATTTCGCAATAATTAATTGAAATTTTAATTACAATCGCGTACTTCTATCCAAGGATTCTTATTATTAAACCATAAACGGTCAAATTTAAACTTTATTAATATTTCTCATATAAATGTCATAAATCAATGTATCCTACAGAAAAAAAAATCATATGCAAATTAAATAGTAATAAGTTATTACTATAAATAACAAACAAGCAGGTAAATGCTTCTATTTATAATAAACGCTCTTAATAATGTCGAATTCCTTGAAATAATATAAATATAATAAAAAACTCAATTGAAAGACTCTATTGAAAGATTATAAATAGTATTTATAGCTTTGTTGAGATAATTTTTTACTTAATTAACTAAATACATAATTAAATATAAATATAGATGAATCAAAGTATGCCTAGCGTTTATAAAATTTAAATCCTAGCCTAAATTTTACAAAATTAAATAGTAACAACAAAGAAGTATGTAAATACTTCTATCTTCTAATGAATGGTGCGGATTCGATGATAAAAAATTTTTTTTTATTAAAATTATCTTTCTTCCCTCGCCTAAAATTGTGTAAATTCTTGGTTTCTAGAAAAAAATTGAAAGAGTGTTGTACCACTAGGTAAACTCTATTTTGGTTTTTAACTTTTCATATTGTCATTCATAATTTCTAAATGTTTTTGTATTATAAAGACAGATTGTAATTGCATCTTGAGAAATAAAAAACGTGAAGTTTTAGATTTTTAAAAAAAAAAATTAGATTTTTTTCTAAATTTAGGTAAAAAATATATACACGTGATATCTTACTAGACACTTCCTCTCACACGTGATATCTTATGATTTTTTTTTTGTCAAAACTCTCCACCCCTTTTAAGCCTCAAGTGATTAATGAGGCAAATTTTACTTAAATATAAATATCAAAAAAGCAATGTTTGCATGATATTTATATTAAAAATAAATTGCGCATAGGGGCGTCCGTTAATCACGTGAGGTTTTTTGGGGGATTGACAAACAATCACGAAAAATCACGAGGGGGGTCTAGTAAGATATCACGTGTATTTATTTTTAACCTAAATTTGAAAAAAATCAAAAATTTTACAATTTTTTCGTAAATTCGAAAAATTTTACGTAAAAAAATACACGTGATGTTTTAGTGGGGGAGAGGGGTAGTTTTAAATATCACGTACACGTGATGTTTTGGTGGGGGAGAAGGATAGTTTTAAATATTACGACGTATCACCAAGGGGTGTACCCAAAAATCCCTAAAAATCGATCCCGTGGTCAATGGACGCCTCCACAGAAGTAACAACAAAGAAGTATGCAAATGCTATCCTATCCTATCCAATACACGTCAAATTTAGCAAATTGTTACATGGCAATTTGAAATGTATGAAAAGTATTAATATTATCAAGATATATAAATAAAGAATTGTTAGTTGTATGTCAGTAATTTAATCGCAACATCAAAACACATTGTATTAAATGACAAAGAACGCAGATGTGTCTGCTTTCTCTACTTCCGTTTAGAAATTCTTTCGCCGGTTTCTGAAGCGTCAATGAACCCGGATACACGGGACTTCGTCTCAATAGCGTACGTTCACAGCCAGAGAAAGACCTGACGGGCTGACGGGCTGACTCTCTTCGGGTTCGGGCGGACATCGACAAAAAGTACGATTTGTATGGTGCTGTAAAAGTCAATTTTAGGCTGGGGGTTAAAACCTAGCCAAAGAAATTTATTGCAAATTTTCTTATAAAACATATATTTTGATGCTATAAAACCGTGGTCCAGATCGACCTCCTAGGGGTCTATAATATATAAGAACTTGTGAGGTGAATGTGAACAGGAACCGCAACATATCAATGATTTAAGGGGGGTTTAGTCTAAAATTTAAAAAAAAAATCAACTTTTTTTTAGGTATTTCCAAAGTTTTACTCTTTGAGAATATGTGTACAAGTGAAGTTTTCAACATTTAATTTATTTTCGGAAAGTTTTTGTATTGTTTATTTTTCTGTGATGCATAATGACATGAATGTTGCTGAAATTCAAATTTTAGAGTCAATTTTATATAACTTCTCGTTTTTGTAATTATTATACCTGTTAAAGTAACGACTAACTGATTCTTTAGGTATTTTCGTATTATCTTATATCTTCCCGTAGTCACTAATTGCTAGTAGCTTGGACATGCACATTGCATAAAATAGAAGGGTAATAGTTGACATGGATGCTTTAGCATTTATAATCTATGATAATCTGACGACCCTTATAAACGGTGTTTAATCAACCATTACAACTATTTTAAAAATAAAATAAATCAATTTTTGTACCTTGTTGAAACTTCTACTGTTAGTCCTATACATTTGTAAGTTAACTTTACAATTTTATTTTATTACATTGTATATAATTATATACACCGCACCAAATTTTTTTGGCAACAATGTTATAAAATTAGTTAGAAGCCAAATTTTTTGCCTTACTATCTCCCTCCCTAATTCTTGCCTACCCTTTTCCCATTTTTTGCACTCCATAAGGCGTGCTCTGCATCCGCCCTAGTCGCTCCACCCCATATTTTCGGAGATATATCTTTTCCTACGTGTTTTTGTCGGAACAGTGATTTTCTATAGGATACCCACGATTTCTTAGCTTCTACTGGACCGATTTATTTGAAATTTTTATAGAGACTTTTTCATAGACTACTCTTCAGTGCGAACTACGATCATCCAAAAATTCCGGTTCATTTTCATGGCTTTGGGAAAGTTTCTCAAAAGAGCTTAAATGAACTTTTATGATTTTTTTGAGCTTGGCGTTGCTAACAAGAAGAATCCCAGATTTTAATAAAACTTTTTATGATGATAGTTGATCGTCAAATCGAACACCTTAAAATATTTCTCAACGTCTGGTGGATCGATTTAATTTGAAATTTTTTATAGAGACTTCTTGTTAGACTTCTCTTCAGTGCGAACTACGATCATCCCCAAATTCTGATTCATTTTCATGGTATTGAGGAGGTTTCTAAAATAAGCTTGAATAAACCTTCATTGATTTTTTCGGCTTGATGTTGCTAATATGGAGAATCTCAGATTTACTCTTCTGGGATGGTAGAGTTGATAGTCAAACCAAACACCTTAAAATATCATAGGCCTATGAACAGTGGTTATGAAAATTATTAGTTAATATTTTGATAAATTAAGTAAGGTGTATTTTGAATGGATAGTCCATAGGTGCGATAATTTAATTAAAAATGCTTTAAATTTAAAGATTTTTCCTATCCATCTGTTCCTAGCTTTATATGAATACACTGACTTATAAAAAATACAGAACGTGCACGCATGAGATCGATGTATGAGTAATTTGCTCTTATTTCTTCTGCCAGAACGGATTAACTTGTCTCTCGCATATTTTCAATGCAATGTCTTAATCCAGATAAAAACAACTGTAAGAGAAGTGCACATATATAAATATTTTAATACCAGACATTAAATGCAAAGAACGAGCTCTAATTTTGACATAATTAAAATTATATCAAAAAAGATCCATGAATATGTCTCTAAGCCTTTTGTGGTGATTTCTAATGTTTCATTCATCAATCAACCTAAACTATAATATTTATATCTAGCTTTAATTCATTAATAGATTATATAGTTAATACGTATGTGAATTGTTATAAATATATAAATTTTATACAATTTAGAAAATTGTGAATCATGTCTTTTGAAATAATAACCGAATCCCTACTGGCTGCTATCGAAGCACGACCGATTTTGTGGGATAAATCACATGAAATGCACAAGAATCGAATTGAATGTAGAAACACTTGGAACGATGTTTGCTTGGAAATGAATAGCGAATATGCTAATTTTCATGACAGCCTGAAAGACGACTTTCGTAAGTATAACTTAAATATATTAATAAATTGATAGATAATAATTTGTTGAATTATTTCTATCAGGGATGGCTATTTTAAAAAGATGGACAAACATCCGCGACTCCTATCTCAAATCTTTAAAAAAGGAACGGACTTCGCATGCTCCGACTAAAAGATATACTTATGCCAAACACTTACAATTTTTGCACAAGTCTTTTGATTTACCACCTGTAGAAGATAGTTTATCTAACTCTTCAGCCGGTATCGAAAATTTTAATTACATCCAAGTTTCCACACAATACTGCTCGGATGAAGAAGGTCCCAGTAATGATCACAATTCAGTAGAAGATATAAATTTTACAAGTAATGATTTAAGAGAAACTGGTGCATGTGAACCAAAAATTGTACAGACTAAACCAACATTACCTAAATCAACTAATCAGGCTGATGATAGGCATATTTCGTTTATTAGAGGTATATTGCCTTCTTTGCACACCTTGACGGATGATGAAATTCTTGAATTTCAAATGGGTGTTCTAGAATTAATTGTAAAAATTAAAAGAAATCGTCTTCATTGTAGCTAAAATAATAGTTTTTATAATTGCCAGAGGGATGTATTTTATATTTTGTAAATAAAGATTAATTATAGATTGTTCTATCCTGTATTTATTTCATTGATATAAAAGTTAGATTTATGAGTTTTATGTTTTTCCAAACACATTTGGTCGCGTTAAAAACAGAATTATATAAATTGTTTTCTTTGAGTTGAAGAGTTTTTATAAGGGTGCGTCTAATAATCACGTGATCGATTTTTAAGGACTTTTGGAACCTTTATTCCTTAATGAGACGTGTTGATATTTTAATAAATTATCCTATCTCCCCTATCCCATCCAATATTACGTGTATTTTTAGTACCTAGCCAAAATCGTGAAATGTTTAAATTTTTTTTTTCAATTGTGGATTTTTTTTTTAAATACACTACCAAAGCCGATGTGGTGCACAGCTGTGTTGACAATAAATGAAATTGAGATAAGCTTTAATTTTATATTAGTTAGTGAGTGTTTTTATTCGACTTTGGATGATTTATTCCTGGTTTGGGAACCAATATCATCATTTTTTAAAAATGCTGATCGTACAATTTTGCGGGAGCAGTGGACGACACAAAACCGAGCCGTGACGTTCCAATTCGTAGGAATCCGGCAGAGCTCGTTCCATTCGTATTGGCGGTGAAGGCCATGGATTTTCCTACCAGGAAAAATAAAATAAAATATGAAATAAAATGAAAAAATATAAACATGAAATTGAAATGCTGCAGATATAGAAAAAAAACAAATTTAATACGTGATTATTAAATTTATAATGCAGCAGTATGGTCGCAATAGTAGCAGGCCCTACTTGAATGAGTTAGGTACTCGGATCGAGTCTAGGTAGTAATTGTAAAAATTACAATTAAAAATAAACTTGTGAGGATTCTGAATTTATTTCTTGCCTTTTGAATAAAAAAAGAGTGCGCGTAAGATTCACACGCGATTGAAGTAAAACTTATTTGCTACTGTACAAGATGGCATTTCAGTAAAAATAAATACATCATATAACAATTTTGAATAATGTTTATTAGTAATATGGTAGCACTCGTGATGCACACATTTATTAGTGTCAACCATTATACACATTTATATAATGATAAATTATAAATTATATATTTATAATAGCATTAAAAATATGTATGATATTTAAAAACAATAATGTAATTGAAGTCATACTTCAAACATGACACGATTGGTTTGTCATTGTAATTAGCATTGGGAAATGAACCTTCTTTAGAGAAATGAACTAATTGCTGATTAATAACTTCTATAATACTCGTTCACACAGTGGATTATGTTAAACAACGCCTAAACAAATATTGTTTTTGCAACTTTACTCATCATGTTTGAAGAACTTCATGTAATTAAAATTAACATACATTCATTGACTGCTTGTATTTTTTTTTACTTTTTCGCGATATAATCTCATTCTTTGAACAGCTGTAATATGTGTCTTGCTCAAAAAATATTTTTCATTTTAATAACTTCAAAGATTTATAGAAACTATGAATAATATAGAAATAATTTCTAAGGAACAGGGTAAAATATTCTTCTGATTCAGGCATTTTTCATTAAATCAAGATTTGAACTACGATGTAACTTTAAAATGTGTATTTATCTATGCCGATTTCCTTGTTGATATCGGTACGCATACAACGTTTATGCCGGTACGCATACAACGACAGATCTTTATTCACATACACGACGACTGATCACAATCGACCCGTATAGAAATGATATCATCGAGAGCGAATGACGAATCATTGGCACTCGACTCTTATCTTTGTACGAATATCTTATCTTAGCATTTGTACGAACTTACACTCTAGTCGCGCCTAAAGAAGTTTTACTTATAAAAAAATAACATAAACGTGTATATACAGAATATGTTGTATTAAGTAATATGTACATATTACATGATGTATAAAGTTAGTCGGTCAGAACTCCGGATTGGATATAGGCCTTTTCCAAAGATGCCCATACCTCTCTATCTTTTGCTATGTCTCTCCAGATGGTGCCAGCGATTTTGAATTATATTTATTTTTATTTTTTAATATTTCAAATATTTTTCTATCTATTTGTATTATTCCCGAGACCTTCGCCTTACCTCTGCTGCCCTGTCCTTGGGATATTGAGCCATGTGCGGAACGGCAACGGCCCGACGCGTCGTCGCGACGGTCTCTGGCAACGAGCCGTGTGTCTGCTCGTACAGACTTCACAATAACAAACATTTATGTGGGGTTCCAAATAATAAATTTAATATAGAGTTTATTAAATATGCCTGTTACAAATATCACTATTTATCCTAAATCACTTATCGGGAAATAAAAGTAGGAGAGCATGGGATGAAATTTGCCTGAAGCTTAACGCGGATTATGAAAAGTATGATGAGAAATCGAAGGAACAATTTGTAAGACTATATTTTTTGTAATGTAAATATTAATATACAAAGATATTAAATTTCTGATCTAAGAGTGTTCCTTTTGAAAAAAAATGTTTTCAAATATGTATTTATATTTACTCATTATTCTGGGATTATGGTATGTACTCTTTCTCAGTATTATTGTTTGAAGTAAGAATTATTATACTTTTATACAATTATTTAATTAATAGGAATTTACTTTTTACTTAAACATTTTTCAAATCAAATACTCAACAAACATCTTGACCCTGGTCCAGAAGGAGACGACATTGCATATCCCCAGACGTTCAACAAGTTTTTAAAATATGAAATAAATAATTTTATGAAGTAAACCAGAAGATTTTTAGTTCAGAAATTTAAAAATCATAATTAGTAATAGCTATTAAAAACAAAGAAGTTTTTTTAACATTTATACACTTTTTTGATTATTTGAGAAACGAAACAATTTATTTCTAAAATATTCATTCTTATCAAATTCAATTTTCTAATAATTAAAAAATTGCATGAATAAATAAAAACGAATATATTAGTATTAGTAAAAATCTGTTAGTCTGTATGAGGTGCTTAAATCAATTAGCCATTTAATCCTTTCCACTCGCGAATTGAAAAAATAACGCGTATTTTGTCGCCGGAGCCACGACATCCGAGTGGAAAGGGTGAAAAATTATGTGTTTAACCTTTAGGGCCGTTCAAGTATTACGTAAGCACTATAGGGGGGCGGGGGGTTGTTGATTTGCTTATTTTGGGTTGACAAGGCAAAGAGCTTTGCTTACTTTTGCTGACAAGGGGGGTGGGGGGCGGGTAATAATTGTAATAAATCTGCTTACGTAATACTTGAACGATCCCTTTCAAGACAATAAAATTAAATTTTATATAAAGATTTAACATAAGCATGGGTATACTTACAATGGGGTTATAATTTTTTTCTTCCAGCGCGACTTATCCAAAAAAATGGACAAACATCAGAGATTCCTATCTAAGATCCTTAAGAAAGCGACGGTTTTGCAAAACAATGAAACCGTACACATTCGCAAAATATTTGAAATTTTTTAATAAGACAGTGAATTTCCCAATTATTGAAGATTCCTCATCTAATTCCTCATACGCCAACGACGATATGAATTTCGTGGAAATTCCATCAAAGAGTTGCTCTAATAGTGGAGATGACGATGGTGCTGAATCTGATAATCCAGAACCAAAAAGGAATAAATTAATATTAGAAGAAGGAAATAGTAGTAGACAAATATTGGAACAAACTGCTAAAATACTGCAGAGGAAGATGGAAGAAGATGGTCAGCCTAAAGGAGCAGTTATACCTTCAAATCTCTTGGAAATTGCAAACGACAGGCACATCTTGTTTTTTAGGGGAATTTTGCCTTCCTTGCATTCGCTTACAGAAGATGAGATCATTGAATTGCAAATGGGTGTTTTGGAACTTATTATAAATATGAAGAAAAATCGGACTCAAACATAATTTTCTTTTCTTTTTTTAAAACGGGAAAACGATTTTGAGACATTTATATATAACCAATAAATAGTGTTTTAAAATCACTTAAATATTAATTGCTTTACCTTAATATTTTTATACTAAAATGATAAGAAGTGCAATTTTATTTTTGTAACTTATTAAGTAAGAGGATGTTGGTGTTACAAATTTAAATGTACATATTAACTGAATTAGTGAATTTTATTTTTATATAATTACATAATTATTAAAATAAAATGAATTAAGTATATATTAATAAAGCAGTTTAAACAACTTTCAGCATTTAGTGTTTATGTGCAAATAAGTAGTTGCTATTAAAGATATTTTTTTATATTGATTTTGTTATATATATATATATATATATATATATATATATTATATACATAAACAAAGATTGGGAATCCCAGAGTTCTATAAAAACCGTGATCGTGTGAATTCGTTCAGACCCGGCAAAGCTCCCGAGCTTCAGTTTATACATTCATTGAAGGTCGAAGAGTTTATTCAAAAATAGAAGAATTTTATAAAGGTAATTTATTAATTTTTTTTTATTAAAAAAATTCATGTGATATTGACAAATTCGTTTTGAACAAATGTTAATATTTTTAAAATTGTACCTGCGTAGAAAAATTTAAATTTTGTCATAGATTTTTAAAATAAAGCTAGTTGAAAACATTAAAGAAAAGCAAATTTTACAAACTTTACTTAAATTTTATATAAATATTAATATTATTAGCCCAAATATCTTAATACATAGGGGGCGTTCATAAATCACGTGAGCTTTTAAGGATTTGACAAAAATCACAAAATATCGTTGAGGAGCGAGGGGTATAGTAAGATATCACGTGTATTTATTTTTTACTATTTTTTTAAAAAAGGTTCAAACTTTAAAAAAAAATAAAAAAAATTACAGTTTTTTCACGTACCTAAAAATACACTTGATGTTTGGTGGGGGAGAGTGGAGGTAATTTTGAATATCACCAAGGGGGAAGGAGGGTTCAAAAATCCTTAAAATTCACTCACGTGATTAATGGACGCCCCCAATATCTTGAATAATATATTACAAACGAATTAAATTAAACTGCATAAGTTTTTTTCTTTCATTTGAAAATAAATTGAAAATTTTGTAGGTATAGGTATAATAATAAAGTAGTTACTCAAAAATTTCTTTAAAACCATGCACGTGTGCAAAAATTTAATTGTTTCATAAGACAAGTTTTTTTAATTTTTATATATATTTGTATATTGATTGCTTCTGAACAAATAGAAATTGATATATTTTTTTAATTTTTCTATATTTTTGTATATTGATTGCTTTCTGAACAAATAGAAATTGATATATGCTCATTCCTTTATATTTTTTTATAATTGTCCTTCACTGTTTCGCCCTTGGTATATCGAGCCGGCGTCGGTACGGCGACGGACCGGCGTCTCATTCCTCTACAAAAACCGTGCAAGTGAATATTGTGTTTTCGTTTACACTAAAATTAATCCATAATTTATATATTGTTGTAATTTTAAAATTAAAGTTGTAGTTTAAAGGGTTGGTTAATCATGGCATCTTTTGAAATAATCACGGAGTCACTTTTGGCTGCCATAGAAGCTCATCCAGTACTTTGGGATAAATCATATTCCATGCACAAGGATCGGAACGAATGCAAAAAAGCTTGGAATGAAGTCTGCCTGGCAATGAACAGCGATTTCCAAAATTTTGAAGATAGCTTGAAGAATGATTATTGTGGGTAAAATTTATTTTATTATAATATAATTGATTTTTGATTATTTTTTCATACACTGAATATTTTTGTAACGATATTCCTATTATTTACCTTCCTTACAAACACTTGTTTTAATTATTTTCTCTAATCTTGGGAAATGAAGCGTATGCTAAAAATCCAATTGCAGTATTTATTCAAATAATAATTTATTTTAAATTTTAATGTAAGCTTACCTGTTTTATAATTATCAAAAAACTTAATTAAACCTTTATTTACTTCCCAAAGAAACTATTTTTTGCCAGAAAATTCGATTACTAATTATGATTTTTACTTTACGTTTCCTCGACGATTCAAGACATTCTGAACAGTTTGTCACGAAATTTGAAAAAGGATGTGTGCTATATGTCTGTATATGTGTGTGTTGTATATGTGCCCAAATTTGATCCATCGACGACATTTTCTCAAAAATGGCTGCACCGATTTCAAAAAGTTAAAAGTCATTCCATATAACTCGATAATACCTTATGATTGCAAGTTTATCAGTAAGACTCTGAGCTATGTTGCTACCATATAATACAAATTTATTTTTTTTCTTCCCAGGGAGGGCAATTCTGAAACGTTGGACAAACATCCGAGACGCCTACCTCAAATCATTAAGAAAAGAACAATACTCACAAACCCCAATAAAACCTTATACATATAGTGAAAACTTAAAGTTTCTAAAAAACACATTCAAACTACCATCAGCTGAAGACAGCACTTTAAATTCATCCCTTACCAATGAGCATTTCAATTTCGTGGAAGTTCCTGCAAAAAATCTTTCTGAAAGCGACGAGAGCGATCGGGAAAATAATTCTGCAAACACACTGAAATAACTTCTAGTCCTGCTCGGAAAAAAGTTAAGACAGAAGTAGAGTCTCCAACAATTTTGGGAGATATTGGAGATAGACATATATCGTTTTTTAAAGGTATTCTACCTTCCTTACAAACACTGACTGAAGACGAGATTGTTGAGTTTCAAATGGGAGTCTTAGAACTTATGATTAATATTAAAAGAAATCGCCTTCAGTGTTAACGATTATAATATAAATTTGATAATGTATAGATCACCCAGTATTTTATGTAGTCTTGACCAGTTAACTGTGTTCAATATTTTAATGATAATGTTTTGCAAAGTTTCTAGTAATATTCTTATAATTAAGTAAACTAGAGCAAATGTATATATGTAAACTAAAGTATATAACAAAATATTATAGCTGTTAACTGCTATATCAGTGTTCTCTGCTATTATTCCACAGGACTAAGCTCCATTAAACCGATCTATTATTACATGAATTAATAAGACTTTTACTTTCATATTTACAACATCTAAACCTGTTAATAAAATAAACCAACAAATAAAGTTAATGTTAGACATTTCGTCTGCAGACGGTTGTTAAGTGATGGAGAAAGGTGAAATGCGTGTGAAAACGATTTATTTAGATCCTGGAGAAAAAGAGACAATATTCGAAAAGAATTTACGCGTCGATTTCGTCAATAATTTGACGTCATTTGTATGAGGCCACCGGCGATGATTCTATTTTAGGAGAATTATTTGGTAATAGCTATTTGTTGTTCAAATGTTGCGACATAATTTTGTTTTGATAATAGATTCATTCATAACACGACGTGTATTTCTTACTCTTACTGTGTACTTATTATATAATGTCAAACTATAGCCTGATCGACTCATAGCTGTAATAGGAACTTTATTCATATTGCTAAATATTGCCATGCGATTTTTTTAAGAATTGTTAAAATTTTTCTTTTATTATACATGTTCGATTTAATATACCGTTTTTCTTTAATACATATAAATGTACTTTTAAAAATATTTAATGTAAAGGTTAATACCCAAGGGTAGACAACTTATGTACCTATCCTCCTTTATGTAATCTCACCTTATGTATATGTAACCTTCATTTTATATTTAAAAAATAATGTATTTTTTCAACTTGAACTCAAATACTATGAAATTTATATTTTATAGTTATATTATAATTATTTGGAACTAACTAAAAACGCATCATATGCGAGAAAGCGTATTATGCGGGATAGAAACCAGCTCTTTCAAAGTACAAGAACTCTCACCCCATGGATCTGCCTTCAAGCAGACAGCGTTTATTATAATAATAATAATATAGTAAAAATAGAAACCAATATCTATGTGACTATAACAGAAAACAATTCAGATAGATTTTAATTAATAGTATGAAAATATTTTTATAAAAACTTATAAAATATATGTTTTAATTTAAGGCTTAGTTGTGTTTGAACGTATTCATATGGATATATGTAATAAATATATAAATAACGACAAAAATAAATAAAATAAATATTTATTTGAAATTGATAGAACATTATTTTGAATTCAAAAATGGCGCCTTTATTATCAATTTCATCCTACTGTGGAGCCACCTACGACAAACGTCGAAAGCTTTTGACAATCAGTTCAGTAGTTGTTGCAATAAACATAACCAATAAATCTAAGTTCTTTTACTTCTTTTACATGAATAAGTGTTTTTATTGTAAAGTGTTTAATAAAAGTATAAAAAATGGAAAAAGCAGAGACTGCTGTAAAAGCAAAACTTCCCACAGTCACTGTGGATCAAATTAATGCGGATGAAATTACTATGGTAAGATTAATGTCGGCTTAACCTAAAATTATATTCCCACACTTTTAAATTTTCTAATATATTTATTTTATTTCTTAAGCTTGCTAATCAATTCTGGGCCCCAAGTACTGCCGGATCACACCTTCCTTATAATCCTTCCATAATAGACGACATATATTTAAGAGAAATATGTGGTACAAAATTTTCAATTCGACGTATAATGATGCTTGAATTCAGTCAATACCTAGAAAATTACTTATGGCCAACTTATTCTGAGAAGTCTTCACATGCTCACATGATGTCCATAGTCGTTATGTTAAATGAAAAATTCAGAGAACGGGTCCAAGCATGGCAAGCTTTTGAAAGACGACCAGAAGCTTTTTCAGCATTTTTTCAACAAGTGCTGAGAGCGTGTTTAGCTGATACTCCTCAGACTGAAAATGCTATGCAAGAAGCTACAGCTTTAATAGTTTTTTTGAATCACTGCTTCAATAGTATGGAAGTTGCTTTGTGCAGAGAACAAACTAAGCGATTGGTCTCTTTGTCAATGTGGTGCTGTTTAGATCCAGGTAAATTAACATTCAACGACTCAGTTTTTTTATTGTTTCTTATAGTTTCAATTTATTGTATATATTCAATACATTTTTAGGCAGAAGAGAATATGAGTTAAAGAAAATACCTAAATGGAGAAAAATTTATAAAGCTCTCCAAAAAAAGATAAACCAGATATGTTGGAAAAGCTGCTATGGGAAAGGTGCTTTCTACAGGTATTTTTTTTTACTTGATTAAAGTGTAATAAAAGTAAAATTTTTCTGTCATTATTTTTATTTTATGCCTTTTTTACTTTCAGCGTCTCATGATGAAATTTTTAAATGTACTTGACTCAATAAATGAGGTTACTGATGAAGATTTACCAAAATATACTGTTAGGTATTTGGAAAGATTTTTAGAACTCTTAATTGATTTAGAAGCATTGTTACCTACACGCAGGTTTTTTAATACTGTTTTGGATGACTCACATCTAATTGTTAGATGCCAATTATCAAAATTCATACACTGCAAGGACGGAAAACTGTTTTCACAAGTAAGTGATTAGATTTAGTCATTTATTTTTATAGCTTTAGTGTTTTATTTATCAGAAAGATGAATAAAACATGAAAGACATTAAGTTAAATCAATATTCCTGAAAAATGCTATAAATGTTAATGAATAAATTTTATTTCTTCGGTTTACAATAATGTACAATATAAAAACATTATAATATAAAATGTAATATTATATAAAGTCATTCAAAAATTGACTTAGATTTAAATTGCAATATAAAATTCTATATAAATAATTTAAACACGCAAAGTTATTACGCTTATTCGTAATAGAAATTATGCTTAAAAACTTAATACTATTATTTGCTCATTGTGGTTCAACTTCTAAATAAGTACACTTTATGCAATGCTAATTGCTTATTCGAGATTGCTTGGAAATTCAACTAGCAATTTAGTTGCTCATTGAGGTTCAACTTCTAAATAATTTGTTCTTAACAAAATGTGATTAGTGACCATTGGCAAAACAACTTGCTTCTTTACTATATATCACTTCTAAACAACATAATTCATAATAATTCAATTACAATTTGATTGTTGGTTATATGAAAGTGTATGTTAGGTTTTAGTGTTAAAAATTAACTATATCGTAGTTGAGGTAAATCATAGCCAAGATAGGTGGAAATCAGTGAACAATGTAAATTCATTATAACAAATAATCTAATACAAATATATATTTATATCAATATCACATTTATAAGGCAATATTTTTTCAATAGTCAAAGCCATTCATATGCGTCATTTCATCACCCCATTCGTTCTGTGGAACTGCTTCTTGTCCATAACAGCATGACTTTCGTAACAAAAATGTGACATGTTTCTGACTTAAAACACAGACATATAAAATGGCTGGTGCATGTAGTGCATTAATAATTACATGAGTGTAAAATAGTAGTGGAAAATTTAGCCAGGATAATAGCATAGACATCCAAAATATCGATAGGATTATGAAGAGAAATAGGAATATTCTGAAACTGAAGAAATGAATACTATTAGTAGATTATGGTACATATTCTTAAATGTTGTAGACAGCTTTAGTTAAGGCTCTTTAATTCTGATCAAGATAGCCAAACTTCTAGTAAAAAAGATCTTTCTGTAAATCAGATGATCAGTTTCAAATTCACATTCTTTTCAAATGGCATAAAATATTTCAAATTCATGTAATCATACTTGATCTGAAGATTTATTTCAAACTTCTGTATTTAAATAATTTAAATTCTGTATTTTAAAATGACTTTAAAAAGAATGATAATACTTACTTGTTCTTTAATTTATGATGTATCCTTCCATATGTACTCATCCTACTTATAATCTTATGTGTAGTAACATAGAAGAATATATTGACAAGAATTATAAAGGCAATAGGTGTGAAAAATACGGCGATACCAAGCCAACCTGAAAAATCAAGTAATTTTGTTTGTACACAAATTGTCTTAAACATGTTACATTAAAAATATATCTAATACTGACCGACTGTAGGCTGATTAGTATCCTTAACCGCATTGTTAGTTTTAACATTATCTAATGTATAATGTGCAAATAATGCTAAGGCTGCCATTATTGTTGTGCAACTCCAAACATAGCCAGAATACCAGCAATATTTTCTTCCATCTGTTACTCGTAGGAATACATTTCTCGATCTAGGGGAAAAAAATCAATTCAATCAATAAATTTTCTCTATGAGCACAAAAATCTAATCTATTGCAATATTGGATTATAAATTATTTATATAAATTTTAATATATCAGGTAAATTTTTTGTTCCTTACCTGAATGTTGACCATATGTAATATCCTAATCCACTCAGCCAGAAAAACGTAGCTTGCAAACTTACATACAGCACAGAATCTGTGAATAAAAAACAACCATCATTTATTTATCTAATTAAGATGAATTGAATTACATATTTCATCTTTAATAATTTACCTGCAACCATAAAACTGACATGACTACTAAACTCGGTGTAAATTCTAACCAGATCTGCAGCTTGAGTAATGATCAAACACATGGACATTGTGGTGATTATATTTCCAACCAAATCCCTTAAAGTTGGAAGTACAAAGTAAATTACTGCTACTGTCAGTAATATTGCAATACACAGTATGTGCAGAGCAGGATTTATTATTTTGTGAATTAAAAATTCAGGATCCTTCCATACTGTTTCTACTCTTGGTACGCACACTGATGCATATTGACCAGTTTTATTGTCGTTGCTAATAATCTGGAAATTGGAAATGAGATTTAAGTACTTGGATTGAAAAAGGCTTCTTTTTGGTTAAATTTTTCTACTATTTCGGATATATTTCAGTAGACTTTATCTTGGTTTACCTTGTCCATGCAATATAGTCCAGGAATGTAATCGTAATAAGTAGGTTCAGATGATCCATCTTTCTCATCGTCGTAATAATATTCATTATCGACATTATAATCAATATAATGTCTTAAATTGCCATTAGACAGAAGTACTAATTTATCAGAGCTCTGGAAAAATATTTATAAATACAAAGATTAATATTGAATACAGTTTGTTTCACTAGTAGAGATATTAAAGTCAATAATTCTTTTTTTACTAATAAAATTGACGAATATTATCAGTATTATAATAGTTCCAAGTTATGTTTAATATGCTTAAGAAAAGTAAATCACAGTTTGTGAAAATAAGAAGATACTTGTAGCATATTAATTATTTTCTTACTTAAATTAATTTTTCTCGATTCGGTTTATGTAAGATTTATTACTTTTAAAATTTTCTTTCAAGTTTAACTAATGTTTGCAGAAACAATAAGAGGATTTCTAATATTTGTATATTCTATTTCTAGAGTTAATAAATTGTAGTCTTAAAAAATTGTAACCATAATTGGTTTTACAAATTTATATATCTAATAGAATGCTTTTGTCGTGCCCTGGAAAATTTATTTTTTTTGTTCTATATTTTGTAAGATCGATATTCATTTGATGAATTACAAGGCTAATTGTAAACTGGATTTAAGAAAAAGCTCCCATTTTCAATAACCAAATTGTCTTTTAATCTTTTCAATTTTGACATACTCTTTGACGAATTTTATTACAAAGATTCAACATATTTATTCTGAGTAATTTCAACATTAGATTACTCTGTTCAATATTTACAATTATTTTTTTTTTTTGAAAAGTTCCAGATTCAGTCTGGATACTTTCTTCATGCGGTTAATATAGTTTAGAAACTAATTACGTAGAACGCTTTTAAAAAATGTATTTATTTAAAATAAATATAAAAAATAGATATAAATTATTATTATATACTTACGGCTGCATAATGATAAATATGCCTTTGTTCCGTTGAACCACATTGAGGTATTCCGGTGACGAATTTGAATTTGACTTGGACCTTCTGTTCACCATTTAGACCAGTAAAAATTGGCTGCCAAAGTTCTATATATAAAAAATAACATAGTATTTAAAATTATCAATTATAATCCATTTGCATCAAAACACTTTGTTTAGAAAATGAATAATAATTATGCTAATAGAGATTGCTGGCAGTTGATAACTGCTGAATGTAATAACAAACGCATGTAATGTTTACTAACTTTAAGATTTTTAATGAAGAAATAGAATTTAATACAATTATTAACAATCAGTTAAAGTTAAAGGAAATATATTCAGTTTATAATAGGGTATAAAATATTGTTACCTTCAGTTAAATTAAGTAAGTAGCCGTTAATATATATTAAGACATATTCGTTCAAGTTTGTGATTTTTCAATGTTTATGCTACTTCAAAGATTTTTGACTAATTATTAAAGGAGATTATTTTAATTGATAACATTATTATTAATAAAACGCCAAATTCGGTCTTTGACGCATGTCGAATACTCGGTATTCGGTGTTTGGGGTATGCCGAATATTCGGTATTCGTCATTTTGCCGAATATACTATTCGTTGCAAGCCTAATTATTAATGTTCTGCTAATTGATCTTTTTATTCTATACACACGTGCTTCCTTAATAATTTCGAAATTGTTTATAGATATGGTTAACAGAATGGTTTCATAAGCCCGAATATAATTAAAAATATAATTAAAATAAATTATAAACTCAAATCAATAAATGCGTATTTATAAAAAATAAATGATAAATTTATAACAAAATACAATTATCTATTTTAGATTTGTTTCATAGTCTTGACATAGTAACTAGCATTTCCACGTATCATTTCTAATAATTGTTATTATTTCTCTGATAAAAGGACAGATTTTACATATTCGATTAAATTAAATTATTTATTTCTTAACCCCATATCTACTTAATTCATTTATACTACTTCAGCAGTTAGTTTTTCTAACACATCTTGATTAAAAGCCTTTTTTTCTACTTTCTCTAACGGAAACCTATCACTTACAGCCAAGTGTGTTTTTCGAAGGCAATAAAATTGTAACTGTATATATTTATGACGTTAATTCTGTATATCATTACGAAAATGATACTCTACTAACTTTTTTTTATAATATAAAGAGCAAATTGGTATTTTTGTATTGCAATAAACCAAACCTATTCGATGAATGGGTTATGAATGAATCACCCATTGTAGAGTAACGAGTTTTTGCATAATCAGATGTAATTGATGTAAGTAAATTGAAATCATTGAAATCATTTGTAGAAAAAGTCAAATACATTTTTGGTTTTTGGTTGGTTTAAAAAAAAATTTACTTCCAAGTTTAACTAATGTTTGCAGAAACAATAAGAGGATTTCTAATATTTGTTTATTTTATTTCTAGAGTGGGGATATAAAATATATATATCAGATATTAATTAAAACTAAATCGGTATTATTTTTATTCCTTGGTTCTTTGAAGAAATCTGTTAAAGAAAGTTCCTGATTTAAGTTTCCAAAAAATCACATTAATTTATTAAACTATAAGGCTAATTCAAAAATTGATTGAAAAATTTTATTCTTATTGTTATCATTCAAATTGTAAGCATAATTTGGAAATTAATTACGCAGGAAGTTTTTGAAATTTGGTTATTCATTTTTTTATCTAAATCATTTTCCAAAAAATGGTGAGTTTTTGACTAGCTATAAAGCTCTAAAAATATGAACGTTTCAAAATACGTACATTTTTTATAACTTTGTGATATAATCTCTATTTATGTAACATTGATTATAATTTTTATATTTTTAACCAAGGTCTTGTTTGGACTGAGATTATTACATATATTTGAGTCTAAAAATTATATCATCTGAATAAAAATTTTGAACCTTATGGGTTATGGCTAAAATATTTAAGCTTAAACTTTTGATTAGTTATAAAGCTCTTAAAATTTGGACATTTGATAATAAGCTCATTTTTTATAACTCTTTGTGATATAGTCTCTATTTTAAGTAACATTAATTCTAATTTTTATATTTTTAACCAAGGTCTTATTGGACTATATAGATTATATCTTTTGATTAAAAATTTTGAGAATAAGAATTTTGACTTCATGGGTTATGGATTATGCAAAAATGTTTAAGTTTAAAGTTATAAAGCTCTCAAAATTTGGACGTTTCATAATAGACACATTTTTTATAACTCTTTGCAATTTGATTTCTATTTTATGATCTCTATCTTTGACACCGTAGATTATAAAAATGGATAAAAATGTTCATCTTCATTGCTAAAATATTTAAGTTTAAATTTTTGATCAGTTATAAAGCTCTTTTTATAACTCTTTGTAATATGATCTCTATTTTATGTAGCATTAATTATAATTTTTATATTTTTAACCAAGGTCTTGTTTGGACTGGGATTATTACATAAATTTGTCTCTAATAGATTAGATTTTGTGAGTAAAAATTAGAACTTTTGTAGGATATATTGATCAAAACCGCTCCCATACATATTAACTCGGTTAACGGTATTTTTTTAAATATAATATTGATGTTTTTTTAAATATATATATATATATATATTATAATTTAACAATAGAGGCCCATAAAAGATTCTCTACCGGCACTAGTTTCATTCACATGGGTACATCTGTCTTCAACTTTGAGTTCGTTAATTTCACAGCATTTGTTAACCCGGACGTAATTTTCATCTATATTTTCCGAACTTTTCACGGCACCAAACACAACACTAGAAAATATACACTGTAATATCCAGATAAAAGCGAAACTATGTTTTCCACTGCGACAATACATATTGTTTATAAGATTTGAAGGTTATAATATCACATTTCTGCTTAATCAGACTCCTTTCTTAGAAACACTTGGCGGTTGAGGCAACTGTTTGATTCAATTTTGTTTGATGGTTTGTTTTTGACTTTTTTATAAGTTTGCAGTGATATTTTCTTTATTATATTTAAAATAATTTAAAGTCTTTATATTATTAAGCTGCCTTCGTTTGCAAACTCGCTGGCTGATGTACACTGTGCGTTTCGTTTGACCAGGTACGACGCTTTAGGGGGGCACATACCTGTTATTTTCAAAGTCGATATAAAAAGTTAAATATTCGATGTCTCGACAGCGTGATAATTAAAGATATAGCAAAAGCTATAGTGTAGACACAAGTATCGCCGTTTATTTTATTAACAAACTGAAAAATCAAGAATAAATTTCAACTTTTTTTGGAATTTCGCATTATGTTTGGTAATTTGCCAAAAGTAGGATAAGCTCATTTAGTAATCTGCAAATTCAACCTTCTGCAAACTTTAAGGTAAGAACTTACCATAAAGTTAAGCTTACAGAATTTTTATATATGATAGATTATCGTGATCTGGGTCGTAATTCGGAATATGTATAGAGGATATGTAATATTTAATAGTTTGCCAAAAAATACTTGAATATTATATAGACATGACTGAGATTATTATATAGAGAAGACTTTATAGATTAGTTCTTGTGAATAAATTTATGAATTTCGCTAAAAATTATAATTTTTCTAGAAGATATTAATCAAAACCGCCTTTATATAATTTATCTGTTTTTTTTTTTTAATACATATATAATATATAGAGTATACTAAACACAGAAAAGATGTTAATAACATTTCTGGCTAAAATGTATGATAGAGAACATTGTTGTAAATCATTATATATTTAGAATATTTGTGATATTTATAATTCAAATCTACCAAAAGATATACCTGAAAAAAGTAATATACGTCCATATTTTATTTGCCTGTTGATAAATATCTTTTTATTAAATTGTCGTAATACAATAATTTGGTTAAAATTTTAAATTAGGCTAATTATAAGGTTATAACCCAAATTTTTGCTATTATTTCAAAAAAATAAAATACTAAGTTGCTATGCCATAAATTTATCATTTAATTACTAACTGTAAATAAACAATATCGCAAACAACATTATTTTAGGTATCTTATATAATTTTATTTATTATTTAAATCGATTCAATCAATCAGCCTTTACAGTATAAAATATAATTCGAAAAACTCTCTTAAAAAATGCATCGATAAATTTAATATAATAATTATATCAAATTCAATCTTATCAGAATTATTCAAATTGAAAAAAAAGTTCATAAATTATATAATAAATAATTTATATATTATTATCAATATGTCAATTTAGCAATTAACGAGCTTACATCAAGCAGCAGTGATATGAAATTTTTACTTGACATCAATTGTTATTGATCTCAAATATAAATATTAATACAAAATATTCTCTTGGGGCTTTGTTGCAAAAATAATTAAGTCAGAAATTCTACTCAAAAATATCACAACTGTAAAAGACAAATAATTGTTAAAAACTTTAATTTATTAAAACATTCAATGTATGTCTTCATATGATAGACATAATGGTTTTCAAATAGAAAAAAAATATATATTTTTAATACATCTAGTAATTGATATGGATTATTTTAACAATATGCTCAATTGAAATAAACTTCTTTAAAAGCTTATCTAATCGAATTCTATTAATTGTGCTTAGGGGGCGTCCATTAATCACGTGAGGTTTTTAGGGGAAAGGGGGGTTTGACAAAAAATCACGAAATATCACGTGGGGAAGAGAGGGGTCTAGTAAGATATCACGTGTATTTATTTTTTATGCGATTTTTTTTTCAAACATTTAAAAAAAAATTAAAAATGTTAGTTTTTTCACGTAACTAAAAATACACGTGATGTTTGGTCGGGAAGGGGGGGTAATTTTGAATATCACCAAGGGGAGGGGGGGGGTCAAAAAATCCTTAAAAACTCGCTCACGTGATTAATGGACGCCCCCTTAGCTGAATTAAAATAAACTCTAAACTGAACCAATTTAAGTCCAAAATTACAACTAAACTATGTTAGCTTAGCACATTATTAAACTAAGTGAATTAGTTTGGATTTCCTAGGCCTGAATATTTTTTTTGGAAAAATAATAAAACCATGAAAAATTATTATTTTCGACAAAGTATTTTTTCCCAACATCGATTATCTGGTGGTCCCCACAACACTCGCGGTCACGCACACGAGCACCTTCCTCGTCGGTGTGCTGTATGCACGTTCCATGAACCCTACCTAGTCTGTACTGTTCTTTTATTCATACCATTTACGACTTCTATATTGTAATATAACCACCATTCTTGAAGGAGTTTATTTTGAGTCCCAGATATTATCCATGGCACCCAGACGCCTCCGAAGATTCAAAATGTTTATAATCAAAATGTATCAAGCTCATAAGACGCGCCGTATTTAAAATATTTACCTGATACACGCGACGCCTTGTCTGGATATATTAGGGGTTCTCAAACGTAAAAATGACAGAATCGGGACCTAATATCTTTTCTTTCACTTATTTTGAATATATTTGACAATTTTTGAAACTGATATAGGTATGGGCAGATTCTGTTGTAAAATAGACCAATATTATGGCAAAGCTATGCGTGGCAGTGTTCATACAAAATCGTACTAAATACTGTGGAAATGCTAGGTATTTGTTGTACGATCAGGCGTTGTACACATAAAATTGCAACTTCATTCATATGTTATTAAACCATATAGAAGTTGCGAGAATTTTATTTTGCATTCTCTGCATTTTGGCTATATGTGATTTGCTAGCGCATCCCCACAGCTCTATGCCGTAGGCCCACACCGGTTTCAGCACTGCATTGTAGATTAAAACTTTGTTATACAGTGAAAGTTTTGACTTTCTGCCTAGAAGCCAATTTAGCTGTTGCATTTTTAGTTTTATTTGCTGTATTTTATTATTTATATGGAATCTCCAGGTGAGCTTAGAATCTAAGTGCAGGCCTAGGTACTAATTGAAACCTCATATTGTCTAATAAGGAGAACCTCAGCTTTACTGTTATGCGTCCAAATGAACTCCTCAAAATATTATACGCCTAATAGAAGTTTAAGAAGGTTTAAATATGAAAATTGAAATTTTGAAAAATGAACTAAAGAGATCCCTGCGGTAAATCAACGGATAGTAATGACTTTAGTATAGTAATAGTACGTAATATTTGTATACTGACGTGCTTTTTGGGTTATCAATAGGATTTTTTGTTCAAGAAATATAGATTAAATCCTTTTTTTGACTGTGATTGATACTCTTATAATATCCCAGTAAATATTTTTTGCTAACTGACAATAATCATATACTCGTTGATCATCTTAATTAAATCTTAAAAAAAAGTCTCATATTAATGAAGCCTCTTATTTCCACACAAGGAGAACCTTAAATTTACTCTTCTGCGATTTTGATGAAACTTCACACGATATAGAGTTGATAGTCAAAATAATGTCCTTAAAATATTATAGGCCTGTGAGAAGTGGTTTATTTATTAAAATTAATTAAAAATTTGAAAATGCGGCTGCACTCTATATACGTACGCTCCGCTCTCTGCGTTTCTTATCAAAATAAGTCCTGGTAAATCGATGGATTAAATTAATAAAATCTCATATTGTCTTATAGTAATAGTTAGTAACATTCACCGAATTGCTTACATTAATTAAATTTTAAACAAAATGTTTTCAAGCTTGTTTTCTTTACCATGCCTTCGGCATTACATTAACGACGCCATGGCAATTTAAAATATTTTTCAATAAATTTTTGGGCTTTTGAATATCATATATATAACTTATAAATAATATTTGACGTATTTCATCCGCAATCCGTAGTTGTTATGTATGACGTAAAATTGTACGTGAATCAGATATGAATATCATTAAAACGTATAGTGTAGGCATTTCAAGGCTTATTGACGTTTTGTTTAGTTGTATTTTATGTCATTAATGTAATTATACTGGAAATAAAGAGACCAGGGTTGAGAAACCTTTGATACAATCGTAGTTAGCCCAATTCTTATTTAGGATTAAGAATAATTATGTTCGGCTATAAAAAGTGCAATAAAATTGTTTATACAACAATAAGGTCTTTATTATGCTAATACATTACAATAATTATTTTACTCCAAACTACTATTTAATATTTGGTTATGTAGACAAGTTCGATTATAAATAACAATAATCTTAATCTAAAATTATAACATAAATTGGTTAAAATATAATTATATTTTTCAAATTTATGACAAACTCATCTATGCAAAAAATATTAACTTGACTTTATTGAAAACTGAATTTTTTTTCGATAATGCATTTTTACTATAAATATTATGGCAGCTCTATGAAATAATTTATATGATATCTATATTTATACAGGATCTTACAGAAATGTAACATTTTATATTTAAACACTAATTTTATGCTTTATCAAAAATAAAATATTTTTAAGAATTTTATAACAATTAGGAAACCTAATTTGAGATTCTGATTCCATATAGGTTTTTGATAACTATGAGTATTTCGACGAAACTTAACTTAAATAAATAAGCGTAATTTAAAAGCTCAGATCTCTGTTTATTCATTGAGGTCTTTTCCCCTTTTTATAGACCATTTCCAGCATGTTCAGTTATCTGAAAATAATAAAATAATAAATAAATAACTATATAATTAAGTAACGTTAAGACCATTGTCCCGATACAAAAACTTTTAATTTGATTGGATGTCGTGTCCAGATTGATAAAATTTTCAAATTGTTTATCAAATGGGATGAACTGTTACTGACTACAAACTATTTAATAAAAATTAATGCTTATCATTTAAATATAAAAAATATGAATGACATGATTTATTTTGTATCGATTTGCATATCAAAAACTGCTATTTCTAGTTATTAGCCGGATTGTTTGTCAAATTACTCTAATCGAGTTTTGCATATTGTCCTAAATACCAAAACTTCTATAATCGCACAAATGCATTTGCTGCAAAATGCTCTATCAATCATTAGCCTCATTCATTTAATTGGCATCCCAATATAACTCACATTTCATGTGGTCAATACATCAAAATCGTTTCATATACTAATCTTCAGTCCATTAGCCATCTGGATTTATATTTACGTTCATTATTTAGAAATAGACTATGATTCATTTATTTTATGGTCTAACTGCTTGCCGTGTTTATTTTTTATTCGGGGAACGAACTTATTTTTTAACTGCCCAATTTGAACCATTACTTTTGAAAACCATAAATTAAAAGAGCAGTTATGTGCTAGAAACTGGAGCAATGATAAAAAAGATTTAGGTTGAGTGATTTTAGAAGTCTGAGTTGATCCATTGCTATTGCTATTATATGCTATTTTCGAATGTTATTTTTCTACTATTTACCGTCCTCGTAGGATCATCTTGACCATCTTCATCATCATCCAATTCGTCGTCATGAAGTAATTCAGTGTCCCTTCTATGACGCCATCTTTGCGGCATTTTTAAGCAGCAAAATCCTCGTGCTGCAAGAGCTCTTAAAGCCCTTGGCCTTAGTGCTATCAGGACCAAAAACATCAGAAATCCTTGCAAACCGTTTATTACATCCGTCACGATCCTATGAGAAAATTTGAGAATAAAATAATGCTGAATGTTAGAAGAAAGGAGAAAGGTCATTCTTACCAGAATTCATCAAATGTTTCGAATATGTATGATACTATTTCAAATAACCAAGTCAAGCCACTTATAAGGAAGAGTTTTAGATACATGCAGCATCTGAAATAAATGATTATATTCTCATCTCTAGTTAATTTTAATATATCTACAATTATATTTGTCGCTCTTACTTATATTTAAGTGATCGTCTTTTGACATCTACTAACGTTTCAAGACCTTTCCATAATTTCCATGCAGTTATAGCAAACATTATGGTGTTTGCTAATAATATGACTGCAATAACTAAGTAGAACATGACGAAACTCCAATCATCTAAAAAAGATATTTTTTCAAAATTCAGTACATACTTAAAAAGTTTAATCATGTTATTACAAATAAATGCATTTGTGAAACGACTTGTTGATTATAGAATGCATTTTATTGATGAAGGTGGAACATCATTTATTTATGACCCAAATTTCTTGGAAAAGTAGGTAAATTACCAATTACTTACATGATAGGAAACATCTTTGATGTCCAACAATTTTGTGACCCGTAGGTCCATATTGTAAAATCATCATGATTCCAACAAGAATCAAGGGACATCCCCAGGCGTAGGCGCTGTAGCAACAGAACAGTTGGCGCTCCTCAAATCTTCTCGTTTTTGCTCTAAAAATACAGCATTTTTTTCAATTAATTTTTTATCTGACACACTATATTCAATAATTCAATTGGTATTGATTATAATATTGATAGGAAGCGCTAAAAATGCGTATCAAATTTTTGTTTCTTTATTAGTAAAAAATTTTGCGTATCTTATCAGGCGCTTTTTTGTATGCAATAATACTATCTGACAACGAGTTTGTATCAAATATGAAAATCGATAATTTTCAACAACCGATAAATTCTTTTATGCCAAGGTGTATCATGATAGGTTAGTATAATGACTTTAAGTGGATTTTTGAAGTAGGTACTTAGAGTTTTATTTTATT
The DNA here is from genome assembly GCF_003426905.1 of Ctenocephalides felis. NCBI lineage: Eukaryota > Metazoa > Arthropoda > Insecta > Siphonaptera > Pulicidae > Ctenocephalides > Ctenocephalides felis. Next base: position 5,794,336 of record NW_020539724.1, on the reverse strand, counting down.
TTATTAAATACTCCGAGATTGATTGGCTTAAAACTATTTTTTTTGAAACTATCGTGTAGAAATAAATTTTGTCCAAAGCCATTTCATTTTAATAGAGGATACCACAATGACTAGTCAATCATATTTTCTATTTTCCTATATACTTACACTACACTTCTCCATAAATTGAAACTAACGACATTCAGCCAGAAGAAAAATGAAAGCATCCAAATATATATCATAAGACCTAAAAAAATTTTTAATTTATTATAATTAATTTTTTTTGTGATTAAATTTTGGCACTGACCTAGTACAACGCAAGTAGCATCATCCTTATATTCAATAAATTCCAGTTGAACTATACACAAATTGAGAAATCCTACAGCCAGGGCAATTATTGCACATAACATACATTTTCCCTGGAAAATTAATAAATAAAATAATAAATATTTTGAAGCTTAATTAAAATAACTGATTGATCATCTTATAGAATATTAAAATAACTCATAGTTTGATAGAATCTTAAAATAATTTAATTAATGATTTATAGATAGTTTTTCTTTCAACAGTTAGATGATTATATAAAGTCAAATGAACTCTGATTTTTGAAAATTATAAATTTTCGGTTTTAACTCATTTACTACCAATATTTATTTTTCGAAGTGATAATTTGATGTCCTGGTTCATGTTGCATGTATAAGCCCATATTGATTTATTTAGAATTTCTGCTTATCGTGTATTTTATGGGACATATGTTAGTAATTTGATATGACTGGATATATGTGCGAATTTACAAACTATGACGCAAAAAACTATAATTGTTTGAACAAACTTCAAACTGTAAACTAAAACAGTAATTTTTAATAATGTTTTCATGATATACTATCAGTTTATCTAAATTTTGATCAGCTTTTTAGAGATCAACAATCGATTACATTTTTGTTTACAATATTTGATAAACGATAAGTTGAGCTTTCAAGTATACAAATATGAATAATTTCCCTTGAAATTTGATTCAAAATACTGTAATCAATGATTACTAATCATACTATTGAAGTATTAGATATGATTGTTCCTTAGAAACCATTTCAATTATAAACACTCTAATAAAACAATAAGTAGATAAAATGTAATTCTGATTAGACTGCATGGCGTCTTATGTTTGTATTTCAAGGAAATTCAATGTTTCAATGTGAATTTAGTATTGGTAGATTCTTCATAGAACTTGAGTAAAACTAAGATGATTCAAATGATGAGAAGAAGTAGACAATCGAAAGTTGGAATGTAGATAATTTGATCGTAAGCACCGATCTAAAGGTGAAGATGACTATTCTTTGTATTATTTTCAAAACAATTATGTTATCCAATGACTTGATTGGAGAGTTTTTGAATCCAGTATCTCCTCAACCCAAAATACTTCATGTCTTTGATTTTAGGATTAATCATTTTGCTGTGCATGAATGTGAAGATGTTGATTATAATGGTGGTCTATTTACCTGCAAATCTCTCAATTCTGGTAAAAGGAAGTAACAAATAGCAGTAATCACAAGAAAAACTACTGATACCACTGCACAAGTACCCTTGACAATAAAATATAAGCTGGTTTGCCCTTCAGCCTCTGCACAAACCATTGCTACCTTAGTCGTAGCAACTCTGTTGTCTCGGGAAAGATCTCCTAGACAAAACCTAGACAAAACAACAATTATTAATAATCCCAACAAATCAATTAATCACAAAATATCAATTAATAATGATCCCAGTAGTTGACTTTGAATGTGAATTGAATTGGATTTACTTCTCTGGGTGAACTCTGAAGCTCCTAGGTTCCTCTCCAACTATAAGTCCATCATATTCATCCAAACGAAAGTTATCGACTTCGGAACTTGATGGATCCAGAAGGAACATACCACGGTCACAGTCTATATTATAAGGAACAGTTATATTTCTGTTAACACCAAGTTCTGAGCATCCACCTCTGATGATTGATAATTTTTCCGGGCAGCATTGTATGACATGACCAAAAACTGGTGAACTACTGGAAAGGACCAGTAGTATCACGCATTTTCTAAGTAATGACCAGTCCATTGTGGATCAGATGACTGAAATCTGAAAGGAAAATGATGAGAATTAATATTTAATGGTAAAGGAAATTTGAATTCAGTTATTTAAAAATGAAAACACTGCCAAATGACTTACAGAATCCTATGGACATCAATATTTATAGGACAAATGCTTTTGAAGCATGCAAGTCTAGCAATATTTAAGTTTTACTAACAATAAGTATGAATCGTGATATTATTTTATTTTAGGAACTTCAATTTGATAAGATATGATTAATCACGTAGATTCGTAATCACTCTTTAGATGACATAGTATGATTTTGCATTTATGAGAAACACTTGAGTTGGATAGGTTTTCAATTTGGAAAATTCTGGCTAAGAGGGCGTCCATTAATCAGGGTTTTAGTAGAAGGGGGGTGGGGGTTGACAAAAAATCACTAAATATTACGTGGGGGTGGGAGGTGTATAGTAAGATATCACGTGTATTTATTTTTACCTGAATTTAAAAAAAAATCCAAACATTTTCAAACAAATTTGAAAAATTTTACTTATTTATTTATTTAATTTTACAACTAAAAATACAAGTGAAGTTTGGTAGGAGTGGGTGGGTAATTTTGAATATTACCAAGGGGGATGGGAGGTCCAAAAATCCTTAAAAAATAGATCACGTGATTAATAGACGCCCCCTAATATGCTATTAACTAATATATTTTTAATCCAAAAAGTGATAAAATGAAGATTATTGGCTAATTTTCATTCATCTCTTTATTTTTTTTGTTTGTATTTCTACATCAATGAACTTCTTGGAGAACTAAGTGTTATAAATAAATGTGATAAATTTAAATTAGGTACTTCCTATTAAACCCAGTTTAAGATCAGCCTTACATAACGTTATCTAAATATACTTTATTTTAATGGAACTTAAAATATTTTAACTGATCAACATCGAGGCTAACCTCATTCTTGTGGCTGGAGTCTGTTAATTTAAAGCTAGAATTAATTTTTATTCGTAATAAATGTCAGACATTTATTGGATAAATAATTGTAACTACCTGTTACATATGATATTGGTTAATGGGTTATTACCTATTAACTGTAGATGTTTTTTTTATTAGACAATAATTTTTACTACTTCTTGCATACAGATCGTTAGGAACATTTAGCAATAGCAATATATTGGTATTTTTTTTAGTAGATAGTATTTTCTTCCTGAAGTAAATTAGTACTGAAATCAAATATAAAATACTTAGTAGATACTAGATATCCCATATAAATTATATATTGATACTAGTTTGTCTTTCTACTATTGAAGCTTTGAAGAACTAACTCCGAAATATTTTTTTTTTTGAGAATCACTGATTGATGTCTAGATACGTTTTAATTTTTGTCATCAATTAGTTCAGGATTTAAGAAATTTAATAACATGGAAAATATCAATATACTATTTTTGTCTAGTTTTTATTTTATATTATTTATATTGCAATTCCAAACAACCTTGACTCAATACTTCCTCATATAGCGCCATAGGCGATGCTTTATTATTTATAATTAATCAATTGCTTTTTAATAGTAGTTATTACTCTGCTTCAAAGTTTATAGTCTTTTTTCTTAGTAAACAAACTCTATAAAACACGCAAATCATTCTTGGAGAACAACAAATTGACGTAATTACTTTTCGGTTTTTATTATGCAGGTCGTGCATATTTGTTTACCAAAATGAAACGACTAATTATAAAAAAACTTGTATTTTAATTTCAGTGCAACATGTTTGTTTATATGATACTTATTTATTTGAGCTGTGATAGCCTTGCCTTCAATTTGAAAATTTACTCACTTAATAAAATTCTAAGACAGTCATAATATCGGTATTTTTCTACTTTCTTGCAATTATTTCAACTGCGATAACTTGCTTCTAAATGTAAGCATTTACTTCTATTCATAAATTAAGAATGCATAAATCAAGATAAAACAATTATATACACTACACGTATTCACATTCTTGCATAATTATTTGTTAAACAAATGTTATCTGAAATGTAATAATATTCCAAATCGTAAAACAATATTTATAAAAGCTTTGTGTTGAAATTATGCACCATTATGAAAGGTAATTTGCAAATTTATTACTAAATGTAAAGGTGCATTAAGAACCACGTGAAAAATTCCTAAGTTATTAAATGACAAACATAGATAATATATATATATATATATATATATATATATATACATTTTTTGAATAATCTATTATAATAATTATTAATTTAATTTACTTATGAATATCAATGTCACCTCATAGCGAAATGGTAAAAATACTATTTATATTCCAAACATGTCAAATCAAAATTTTATTTTGATAAGACAGAAATACACTTGAACTATTTATGGAATAATTTGCGAAATGTGGTTCAAGGTGTCTTAGATAAAATTATATAATTTGTCAATTTAGCAAGTTGATGCATTATACATTGTGCAAATATTAGTAGAAATTATATTATTATTATGACTATTAATTCTGTAAATATTCTTAAGATCAAGATCGAGATTATAATACAAGTTCTATAAATAATCAAAATGTGTTCTCAAAGTGTTTATTGCGATGAAAATGTAAATAAATAAAACTCTTTGATAGGTACTGATAACGTATTTAACCTTTTCTTGTTGATTATGATAATTCTAGAGATCGTGCGTAATTTAAGAAGAATCACATTTTTTGATGACTTATAATAAACACATGTGACAAATACATACTCAAAAATTTTGAATGTATCATATTTTTTATTCGACCTCATTTTATGTAAATAAATTACAATTTTATTATAAAATATTAAGTCATACATAATTATGAAATTAATAACCTTGACTTTTAACTTTATAGTAAGATTTTTTCGAAGAAGCTTCTTGCAATCGGCAAATACAAATTTTTAATACTTTTATAAATTGCATGTAATATATGAACTTGTGTAATTAAAAACAAATTATTTATTTTTTATACTAAAATTAATTTAAAAAAATCTTGTGTTAATTATTTTTTTAATAAGCGAGTAATTTTTCAAAATTATTATATTTAAATAAATATTAAAAAATATGTACTTGTATAATTAAAAATACGTTTTAATTATATTTAAAACAAAATTTAATTAGTTTAAAATTTTCTTTTTTATTAGTGGACATTTTAAAATTAACGAGACTATGTAAATTCATAAAAACCTAGGTACTTGTTAATCCAGTTTAAATTATTTTATTTTTTTTAGATATTAATTAATTTAAATAAATTATTAAATTTAAATAAATATGGTTAAATCTCGTAGATATACTAACAAGATTTTTTTTAGTCAATTTAAGAATAAATTTGTATTTCTACTCATTATGATTTATGGGAGTCTTTTCAAGATATTTGTTTAAATTTATTCATAATCTGCATATATGGTAATTTTGTAAACAAATTATGTAAATAAATAAATACTATTTAATCATTTAAGCAAAGAGGATAAAATCAAAATTATGAACCGACGTTAAATTTATTTAACACCTGTGTCGAAAATTGTTTTTCATCAATAACATATATGTTGAAGTATCATTTATATATTTAACTGTAAACTATATATTTATTAAAAAAGTAGATTTAACCCTTTTGATACGTCGTCTATGGGTGACATCCAATCTATTTTTTATTATGCTGTTCAGTTTTTTAAAAGTGAAATTTTTAATATTAATTTTTTTATTGATAATGATTGGTAAATCTTAAAATACTTTTTGTAACAAATTCTTGGGAAGCTCTTGGGAAGCTGGCTCGTATAGCAGCGATACTCCTTCGGAACACATTTTCGGATCGAAAGGGTTAAATTTGTTTAATCTTTAAAAAATCATACCTCAGATAATGACTTTCAATAAATATCAACAATAAGCTATTTTTCCAAATGCTTCAATGCAATTTTATTTCACATTTACTTATTTTTACATTCACTTTAATTCAATATTTTTACACAGTTCCAAAACATGTCGAATTCACGGTGGTTTCTCATAGACTAACATAGCAAATATTCCATGTGATAATTAATTTTGTGATAACATTAATGTGCATACATTAAACAGGCTTTTCTGATAATATGACTGGTTGTTTAATTTTTATAGCATATGTGAAATAATCTCAATGACTTTTGTAAATTTTGAGCATTTGATCTAATGACGGTCGCGGTTTTGGAGAAATTTTGAATGAGGTAAATATGTTATTGAGAAATATGATTTGCGTTGTAAATAATAATATTTGTATGGCGTGGATGTTCTACAAAAATGTTTACACAGTTGGTAAAGTTTTGAGAATACCAGTGGATTTCTCCCATAATTTTGAATTATTGGATGATCAATATCTTGAAAATTTAATACTGCTTTATGTTTGATATTTTATTAACTGTTTATTTTTTTAACAGAAAATCTGACTTGCTAATTTTATATTTTCTCGACGTTTTGGGGCATAAATTTTATCCAAAAAGCTTAAATCGACACTTTTTTAATTAAATCGACATGTATCGAAAAATTCAAGCCACTTACACCTAAATGCGAAATGCCTGTTACACCTAACTCATTTAATATTTTTATATATTAAAAATTTCATCATCAAATTACATTTATATCTAAATTTGTGCTTTAATTAAATTTATTACATTAATTAGTGATATTAAACGGTTTCAATAGGTAGATTTTAAATGTATATTTTTTATTTGGAATTTTTATTACGTTGATACAATTATCAATTAACCTTCATTGTTAATTTAGATAAAAAAGATATTGGTAAAAATATATGATAAATGTAAAAATTGTGTATTCGTCGTACCGCTATATTAAGCTTTGTAATTATTATTTAATCTCATCAATGATAACAATCTCACTAATTGTTCCATTTAGTGTTCCAAAAAATTTATTTTTAACATACTAATTGAATCATAGGTCATTTGATTATAAAACTAAAGCATTATCGTCAATATATTATGAGTTTAGCTCCAAATTTAGACATTTTTTTATGAAAAATATTAGAACGAAGATTGGAGTTATTTTTCAAATACCATATAATACTTCTAACAAAAATTTCACTGCATAATGTGCATATAATATTAATGTTAATATAATATTTTTAGCATACAGAATAAAAAATAATTATTATCAGTTTGGTTCATCATTAATTCTAGTTGCGGTTAAGACCGAGGGGACTTGATTCAGAGGTCCCGGGTTCGATACCCACTTTGACCAGCCTGTTGTCAGGCGGCAGTGACAACGATTTTCACTTGGAAATATAGATAGCAATATGCTTCCTAATGAAAATAGCCCTCAGCCGATAAAAAGTCAACCCTATCAGATAAATTCTAATAATAAAATCATCAAATATCGATGGATTAACCATTGGGTCACCATCTAAATATACAAAGTAAGGAGAAATTTCATCCCAACAGCTCATAGTAAGGTTATGATTGCTGTTAAGATATGAGAATAAAAAAAAAAAAAAAAATTTTAGTTGATCACCAAATTTAGATATTCATATGAGAAATATTAGAACGAATAGTTGACTTTATTCACAAGCACCATGGAACTATTTTCTTCCAATTTTTTTTTACTAAATTTATATACTATCTAAAGTTAATAAAGGTACATTTGATAAAAAAAAATTACATACCGGCTTTTATAAATTAATTGTTGGATATCTATCTACACTTGCAGCAACATTTAGGAGCTTAATCCAAACCAAAGAATTCTTGGCGCGTTTACACCAAAACTCAATTACTTGCAAAATTTACGATTATTTGTCAACTATTTATTACAAATCACAACTCTATAATTCTCGTAATCACATTCACAGCACGTTTTTGCATATTTATTTCCAATTAATCACTAGACACCGATGTAAACAAAAGGTGAAATTAAATGTATCCACGTGTTAAGTTCTTGCACTGATGTCCGACTTCGAACTGGTTGTTCAAGATGCGACCGTAATCGTTTCTTCTTGCATACAACACACGACTAACGAGCTTATGTATTTTCAACATAGACCTTATACAATACATGGACTGCTAGTTGAGCGCATAAAAAGTGTCAAAAGATGTTCTATGGTATGAGGGCATACGAGGGTAATTTTGCGGCCGAGATATGTCAAATACGAACACGAGCTTGGCCGAGATTAGTCGAATGCACTCGATCGCTCAAATTTTACAGTTATTTGGGTTCACGTGATGTTTGATCGTTCGGGTTTTTAAACTAAAAGAGGATAAAAATATACCTGTTGTAAAATTGTTAAAAGTAAAATGTCTTCTAAAATGTGTTAGGTAAGGTGCCTGATTAAAGTAAAACCAGTTTTGTGCAGTTCTGTATGCTTCGCAAGTATTCCGGGAAATTCGACATTGATCGATATAAAAAATCGAGGATATCTTTCATATCCTTCCGAAGAAATGTTTAATTTATGATTATATATAGAAAGCCTAATTCAAAATTCTTTAAATTTAATGTACAAAAGTTCATATGAAAGCACGATTCTCTGAAAGTTGAATGACTTGGGACTTGCACATTTTTTTAGATCAAGCTATTTCCAGCAATTTGTCCAGCATTATCATGACCTTATCAACTTTGTCGCAAAAATTTACTTAACAATTAGAATGCACCATGAAGAAAAAAAGAAAGAAAGAAAGAAAAGCAAAGTTGATAAATATGTACTCCGCTTTCATACGAAAATTGTGCTTTTTAAACACCAATAATAAATATATTACATTTAAACAAATATTTCATTATTGCTTTCTAATTTCCCATGATAGCTCTAGCCAACTGTTCTTATTTTCAGTGAATTTTATAATATGTAAAATATTGTTTTAATTTTTTTTTCTAATTTTCCTTAAACACTTTGTATAACCAAAATAAATAAATAAATAAATAGTTCATTACATTCATTAGTTCAACATAAATTGTATATTATATAATATTTTGCCAACAATTTTGAACACACGGACTTTCATTTGACGTTTAAGCGATCGAGTTTGACATATCTCGGCCGCGAAATTACCCTCGTATGCCCTCATACCATAGAACATCTTTTGACACTTTTTTACTTGAGAAATGTATGGGGACTAGCAGTCCATGAAATTGTATAAGGTCTATGATTTTCAAGCGTTTATATATTTTGTCCTCTCAAGAGTTTTAATAGACGCTTTATGAAGCCCAAGCGACGAATTCATGCACATAAATACAGTATATACTTTTAGAAATCTGCAGAGACGAATTTTGATAATAGAAGATTAAATGCATCAACTGGATAGTTTTTTTTTTAAATTTTATTGCTTGACCTTGTGGTATTTTGTTCATATATAAATACTTGCATACATATGTATTTTCATATTTGCAACTTAAAAGAATGGAGGAGCAAGTGATACAAATTAGAAGAAAATTATAACTAAAACAGGGAGACATAGCATGCTAGAGCCTCCCCCCACGAAGTAATGCCTGACAGTGGTTTCCGTGGGCACAAGTGGCAAGAGAAAAACCGAGGTTTTTGTCGATTGTTTTGAGTTTGATGTACCCAGACAAAACATTTAATTGGAACCCTGGGATAATATTTAAAATAAACGTATAATATTTTCAACCCGAGTCTACCGTGCTAACAATGCTAGGTTGGTCTCACCCTTGACTACCTCGGTATTAAGCAGCATGATACAGAAAAACAAGATTTGATTCCCACAAAGATATCTGTGCATGATAAAAATTCTGCAGACATGTAATATTTTTTTTTGCATATTTTTATCGTCAATCAAAATAATATACATTTTTTAAGACAATATGATATTGGTGTTAATGCATTTAAGAGATTATCTTCTATGAGATATTTCTCTTTTTTTTTATTTTTGACATTTTATTTAAGATCGTATGGCCATTTTTTTTCAATCTTTGTATGGGATATTAGACATGTAATATGATGACAATTTTCAAATAAAATAGCTATGTTATGTTTTATTTTATTGCTGGACCTTACGGTATATTATTTGTATATAAATAAACACACACATATACATTCATAGATAAACAAGTATAAATTTTAATATTTACAATGTGGACTATCAATCCCTGGTTCGATCCTAACCTCGGTATCAAGCAGTATGAAACAGGTTTTCACTTGCGGTTATAGATCCCAAATATAGCACATAACAAGTCATCAGGATGAATACAAAAGCCCAAAAAGGTATTAAACTATTATATTGATCATGCCAAAATTTAATTAGATCCCTACAAAAACTATGTGGATAATTTTCGGATAAAATAGCTATGTTATATACATAATAATATTTACAATATAAATCGCTGGTTTGGTCTTAACCTCGAGCATCTGGAAATCAGGCAGTGTGTGAGTTTTTCCCTTGAGATAATTGATCTCAAATATGATACATAACCAAGATATTGTTTGTTGCTAATATAAAATAGAAATCACCAGCATGAAGATAGAATACGAAAAGATATCAAACTGTTTCATTAGTCACATCAAGATTTAATTAGATCTCCACAAATATATCCATCTATGTTAAAAGTTCTGTAAACATATTCTGAAACTATGGGGCCAATTCTCGGATACAATAGCTATGTTATGTTACAGTTATCTAATGTTGATTAATCTCATGACCAATAGGACCTAGATGCTAAATCCTAACCTCCAAATTGTCAGTAAAATTCATCTATATTCTAAAAAACAAATTTGAATAGAAAAAATAATGTGAAATATTAGTTTTATAATCCCAGGTGACCACAATTTAATATATGTTACAGCTTCTTGTGACAAAATTTATGTTAATCTATTTTGAAATGTTTCTGAAAATACTATGGCGGCTTATGCGCTTGAAATATTGCCTTTGCTCATTGAAGCTAAAACTTCAAAAGTTTAATTTTAAATTAGTTTGGCTAATTGTTTAATAGCTGTTAGATATTTTTTATATTTGAGAATTTTATGCAGAATTTTTTTTTACTATTTTTTATTATTTTAATTCCTTATTCTAATCTAAAATTGCCAGCTTTTATCTTGATCTGCTGGTAGATCATCATTTTGCACCGCTTTGTCCTACTCCTATTTTTATTACTTAATTGCTAATTTAATTATATATATATATATATATATATATTGTTTTCTCAAAACTAAAATGTTAATTCAGAAGGTGTGCATGAATAAATTAGATCTTGTTTTCACAGTTGATTAGGTCATGTCAAGGAATTCGTATGCATTTTAAATACTAATTGTCAGATAATAACGTCTTCGCGAATTTAAAATTTGACCTCAAATTTATCTGCATTGTTCTGTTATTACTAATATTTGTTTATACTATTGTTTGAAATATCTTCGATGCATTCATAGAATTTTGTATTAACTAACTAACGAAGACTCTGAATTTTAATCATTTTATATTATAAACTAATAATAAATAATTATATTGGAAGAGCAAAAAATGTTTTGGAACATTTATTTTAGCACTATTCCTTATAATTATAATTATTATTATTAATTGTTCCCAATTACTACTGTTTATTTGTTGCTGCTTTGCAAGGTATTTTTATCTTTCATTTTATAAATTTCCAAGGTGTTATATGATAATTTTATTTGAACACTTACAATATTTTTCAAAGTCTTTTTTGGGTTTCTATTTGTTAAATTAATAAAGAACATAAAGCCAAACTAAGTATATTTATATACTTATAAAAAAGATTTGTGTGCTTTAGTCGCTATTTATACAATTAAAAATAAATACTAAATGCATTAGATGAGAATTTGTAGTTAAAATAACTCAATAGTTATATTTATAGCCATTTCTTTACTTCCTGTATAAAAAAATAAATAAACTATTTTGATTTCATTTCAAATAAAAATATTTAAATGACCAGCTTTCTATTCCTTTCAATTATAGACTTAAACTTGTATAGTCTGCATTATCTTGTATATTGACCGATCTGTAAAAAATAAATCAATATACTAAATTATAATATACAATATGTGTAGTTTTTAACACTAGATTTTCCTTACTTTTTATAAAAAAAAGTTACATTATATTATTGCTTATATCATTTTTTGTGGTTTTATCCACTGAACAAGGGTCAAATTGGTCTTGAAAAGTATGGAAATCGATTTAAAATATTTGTTTAGAAACATAAATCAGTTTTAGATGTATATAACTAATATATATATATATATATATATATATATAATATTTATATATATATATATATATATATACATATAATATTTTATTACGATTTACGTCACAAGAAACTTACGTTTCTTTTTTTCCCAGGAAAAGCATATTTACTCATTATGATTCACTATTTAACAATTAACTTGTGCATACATCTGATTGTTTTTCCTTTGTATTTTATTTAGAGTACTCATTACTATGAGTAACATTTGTTAATATTACTGGTAAATCAGTCTTTAATTCTGTGAACATTTCATATTATAATATTAGAGTACTCGTTACTTTGAGTAACATTATTGGTTAATCTCGCTTTATCTCTGAGGACTTTTAATATTTCTGAATCTACAAAAATAAAATTCTCATAGTTGAAATACTATTTTAATGGAATATAGGTGATATTTATATGATAATTTTACTTTCTTTGCAGTTGCTGGATAGGCTGAAATTTTATGCTAGGTTTGAAATCAACGACGAAACTGGAGATCCTCTTACAGATCATGATATGACACAGTTGCATTATTCAAAAATCACTTCACTTCAGGTAAAAAAATGACTGATTATTAATAAATAACTTTACTCCTACATTTTTTGATATTTTCAAATACCTATCTAATAAAATTATCTACTTATCTAATTATGGGCATCTTAATGAACTGGGTAATTGATTTAATGAATTAGAGGAGAAATGAATAAATTAATGGTTTTATATTAGTAAATGTATTGCATTAATGAATTTCTTAAAATTTGTCAAAAAAACAATTGAACTTATGAATTGAAAAATTATATAATATAATAAAGGTTATCTCTATATGGTTAAATGGAATTTTAAAAAGTATCATTAATTAACATAAAAAATAATTAACATAAAGAGCTTATTCTTTGTATATCAATTTATATATGTATATATTAATTAAATATTCATAAAAAATATTTATCCCCGAATTTATTTTTTATCACACCATATATTAAATTAACTACACAATAGTAATAAAAATAGACACCACTATATATTTACATCAAAGATCCTAGAAATCAGAAGCAATTGTTTTCTTGTATATTTTTATAGCAAACACCACGAGAGTTTGATCTTGCCAAATAAATTCAGCATTATAAATAGATTTTTTAAATTTGAAGAGGAAGTAGAATTGTTAGATTTATATATTCTATTTTAATACAACCGTTCATATTAATAATAACAATAATAAAACACAGCTTTCAATAAAGGGATATTTATCACTTCGTAAAATTATTTTAGGTGTGATTTATTGCTCAGATTTGATAGTTTTGGAAGTTTATGATAGGCGGAATTCATTTTTATTTATAAACGAAATAGCTTGGCATATGTACGACTATTTATATAAATAAATAAATTTAGAGTGATATCGGAGAATTGGTATCCTAAGATTTTCAAAAACACTTCGATGTTTCTTGTCACAGTTCCAATGGCTTCTTTATCATATACTGCCAAAAATATTTTGTTTCTAATTTTTTATTATCTTTTCCCTTTCAGAAAGCTGCATTCTCCAGTTACCCAGAATTGAGAGGTTTTGCCTTAGCAAATGTTGCCAGCGTGGACACCAGGGAAAGCCTGGACAAACATTTCGGCAGTCTGGACGCTTCTCGGATGAGGGATTTGGCCTCTCAATTACATCTCACTAAGAAGGATGCTGTTCCCAAAGAAACTTTTCTTCGAGAACTGTTGGTATGTTCCATTCGTTATCTTTATTAGTTTATTATCTGATTGAAATGAGACCAGATGGGCAATGAAAATTTGTGCAGAGGAATTAATATGGAATAGGATAAGTAGCGAAATTTGAAGGCATTGACCTGTACTTGTATCTGAATTTGTATGATGAGATGGAGGAATCGTGCTCTATCGAAAAAGTAATAAAACTATTAATTATTTTTATAACTGGTATGCTTTATTAATCTTTAAGAAATAAATGTGCGCGTATATTTAAAATCCCAATAAAAACTTAAGGGGGTCTTCCTATGTGATGAGTTGAAAAAATTTAATTTTTTTTTATTTCATATTTCAGTAGATTATACCTTTAAAAATAACATATTAAAATTTCAAATCGATATCTCAAATAGTTTTTGAGTTACAGTCATTTAAAAAGTATACATATAGTATATAGTACAACGATCATTTTATCTTTAAACGCGTTTTTCTCAAAACTGTGTTTTTCAAACTTGTCTCCATTGTATCTCAGAAACGGCTGGACCGAATTACTTGAAATTTACAGGGCACATTCAATATATTTAAGCGCATGGAATGAACTATTATCAATCAAAAATTTCAAAACTTCGATTTTTTATAGCAAAAAAACTAAAAAAAAAAACGCCTAATTTGCAACTTTTATTTCAAATGTCTATAAAACATCCAATTTTTTTTGTATTCATTTGATTGTAGATCATTCCGTGCTTTTAAGCCTACAAATTAAAACGCCGTTTATTTTTTTTTGGTCAGATAAGCCGATCAGCCGGAATCGTGGAGACAGTGGGAGCTCTTTTTTTTGAGGGGGGGGTGTTTAGAGCGCTGTAACTCTAGTTGGACTAAATTTTTTTAGCTGAAATTTTATATTTATACTGTCCAAATATGTATTAATAAATGATAAAAAACTTGAAGCTCTAACTATTTACTGGTCGTAGAAAAAAAATTCTAAAATATCCCTAAAAAACAGGCCGTCACATAGGAAGACCCCCTTAAATAAATAGACTCTACTTAGCAAGTCAACTTCATCCTATTGAATTTTGAACCTAAATCATTCACGAATCAATTTAAGATCTTATAAGAAATACATAATCTTAATATCCACAGTTAAGATATTTTTTTGGAACGCGTCTTATGCGAGAAAGGGTATTATGTAGGATTAATGTGTTTTTAAGAGCAGGAACTGGCGTAAAGCGGCGTATTATGCGAGAAATAGTATCTGCTATGATCGTCTTAACGAGGTTCTACATCATATGAATGTATAATATATATAATTCTTTTGTTGAGTTTGCTTGCTCGTCAGGAGTAATAATTTATTTTGCTTGGATTTCATAACAATGTTAATGATAATAAC
The DNA here is from genome assembly GCF_003426905.1 of Ctenocephalides felis. NCBI lineage: Eukaryota > Metazoa > Arthropoda > Insecta > Siphonaptera > Pulicidae > Ctenocephalides > Ctenocephalides felis. Next base: position 5,779,030 of record NW_020539724.1, on the reverse strand, counting down.
ATTTGGATCATTTATATCAATTAACAATCATTCAAAAATACTTTCATGAAGGAATAAACTCGTATATTTATAACATATTTTCGTTTATCGGATATAACAAAAAAAAATTTACCATTAACTGTGAATGTTAGTTTACTTAATAATTTATTTAACAATTAATTACGAAAACTGTTAATTATTGATTACCACTTATTGACGACATAAAAGTTTCTTGGCAATAATTTATTATAAATTATAATTTATTATAAATAATATAATGTTTAACGTTTGCAATTTTGGAAAATTCTGAGCAGGTATAAATTCGTCTTTTGGAATATATCCAAATAATATCATTGTAACTTCATAATATACAACCCATGCCAAATTAAATATCTTCCTGTGATTATGAACTTATGGAGCGTCCATTAATCACGTGAGCGAGTTTTCAAGGATTTTTGGACCCTCCTCCCCCTTGGTGATATTAAAAATTACCCCCCCTCCATCACCAAACATTACGTGTGTTTTTAGTTACGTGAAAAAACTATAATTTTTATTATTTTTTTTGAAAATGTTTGAACTTTTTTAAAAGAATTAGTTAAAAAAATGCACGTGATATCTTACTATACCCCTCCCTCCCCCACGTGATATTTCGTGATTTTTGGTCAAACCCCCCTTCCCCCTAAAAACCTCACGTGATTAAAGGACGCCCCCTTATGAACTTTTTTCTCATTTTTTATTTCACATATCTTGAGATCCAAATCCACGATTAATTAGTATTACATTTGCCCTCTTTTAAGTGACAAATTTAATATTTTCAAACACTTGTTCTTAATATATTTTTCATCACATAATATTTAATTGAATAAAATTTCAATTTCTTATTTTCTGTACCTATCCATCGGTCTGATATCTATGAATGCGTAAATTTATTTGAAGAGAATGTACAATTATTCTAGAGTATATATACATATTAACTAGACTGCAAACTACTTTCTTCCTACACAAATATATCTATATCAATTTTTGGTCTTATTTGTTTGTGTACATGCAATATAATATTCATTTTTATGTATTATATATATATATATATACATATATATATATATATATATATATATATCTGTGTTAGCTAATGTGACAGAATATTTAATAACATTGGCCATGAGTGAATGTATCAAGCTTTTATTAAAATATTCTAGAATTATTTAGAATGCAACAAATGATATATCCATAAATTATTTTTTGCAAATATTCTACTTATTCTTGGAATACCATTTTTATTAACAATGTTTCTATGTCGATTTCTAAGTTTGGGAAGTTTAGAGATTATTCGCAAATTTCTTAGCCACTCTAACTGCATTCTTAAAAAAATATTTATAACAAAAATATTGAACATCATTTAACAGAGAGGTGTAGATATTAATCCACTTGGTAATTTTTTAAATATATAAAGCTTTAGGTATTTTTATTTTTTTTTTACAATGTCTCATACAAGTCACATTAAACTACAGTAGGTATTTATTCGTTTTACGATTCGTTTATAAGTTTGAAGAGTAGTTTAAATATTTTTTTTCAGAATGTTTAAAATTATGAATAATCTATTTATTTATCTGCCTTATCTTGAAAATTAATAATTAAATAAATAATTCATACTTACATAAAATCGGATTAACCACAATTATATAAAACAAACAACAGCGGATCCCACGTCCGTACTGCGTTAAGATTTTTAATGGGAGCTTGTATTAATTTTACTCATTAATTCTTTATCTATTAAATAAATGATTTTAATATATATATATAACGATCTTAATTGGTTAAAGTATTTTTTATCCACTTTTGGTTGCGTATGTATTTCTAATCAAATGTTCTTCTAGAACACAAAAGAGGCAATTGCTACAAATATTTTAAAATTACTGTTTCTAATATAAATCCCTTGGCTTTGTGGTGAGAAATTGCTTTTACCAATCTGGGTTCGATACCCAGCACCAACAAGCTGGATATTAGATTCCCATTTGCAATTATAGATCAAAGATCTCATTAGGTAGGCTTGCTGGAACTAATTTAAAATTGGAGTTCAAAATATAAGTTCTCTGCATTCATGGTGAAAAATTGGTTTAACCAATTTCTGGTTTCGATACCTACCACCAACAAGCTGGATACTAAATTTCCATTTCCAATTATAGATCAAGGAACTCATTAGGTAGACTCGCTACAACTAATTTAAAATTGGAGTTTAAAATACAAAATCTCCTGGCTTTGTCGTGAGAAATTGCTTTCACCAATATGGGTTCGATACCCACCACCAACAAGCTGGATATTAGATTTTTATTTGCAATTATAGATCAAGGATCTCATTAGGTAGAGATAGACTATCTCAAATAGTCAACCACTGGGCTGCATTATAATAATACCAGGTTTAGGATTCACTCCACAAGAGCTCATATAACATATAGTTTTCATTTCTGTTCAAATAATTAAGAATTTTAAAATTCTTATTATTAAGTTCACAATTTTTTCTTTGCATGTTTGATATGACTAAATCGTCATATATTTTTTATATATTATTTTTAAAAATGTGCTTTTTACGGGTCTGTTCTGTCGTAAAATAAGCCAATGTTATGGCAAGGCTATGTTAGGTAGTGTTTTTCATATAAAGTGCTACTGAAAACTGTCAAAATACTATGCGGTTGTTGTGCAGTTAGGGGTTAGATAGAAAACCTCAACCAGAAAACGCACAAATGTTATCATATACACATACATATACAGATGAAAATAAATAGTTTAAGAATTCATTGAGAACATACAAAAATCAAGATAAATTGATATAAATATTTGACATTAAAATCCCTCGCGACTCCAGAAATTTTTCTCGACCCATGGTTTAAGAAGCCCTGGGGTAGGCTCATTTTCTAGTTTTTTTAATTTTGATTATCACCATGTATCACCAAGGTGGAGGGGTGTCCAAAAATCCTTAAAAACTCGCTCACGTGATTAATGGACTCCCCCTTACCTTTTGGTAAAACAGTATTTTCACCAGATCTCTTATTATAAGTCGCATACACATACGCAATGCAGATAGATAAATAATTTTGTTCGTGTATGATTCTGTTTTTTTTTGCAATAGTCTTCGAAAGTAAATCGTCGTTTCATGTGAATGTAATAAAGCAATGACCTTAAGATATACGCGAATTATATATAGTCGAAAGCAAAAAACTAGCCTTACCTAACGCTTATAATGCTCTGGTGGTCTTTTATTTGGATTATTCGAGCCACCAACTTTCTTCTCTCTATCGGCGGCGACTTCCGTCCGATGTAAGTGCTCTCGTATTAAATAATTTTAATAATAAAACGTTCCTATTTACAACTGGCGTGAACGTGATCGGATATGACTGCATGCAAATAAATGCAAATGTGCATTACTTTTATTTTTAGACAGTTTTACAATTAATTAATGGACGCTTATCTACTGATCAGACATTCGTAAGTGCATTGATTTGTTTTACTTCGACCGAACCTTTGTAATATTATGGGAAAGCAAATGATTGCTCGAAAATCAAAAGAAGAGACTTAAATGAATATTAAACTAGATGACCTGACAGACGTTATCCTGTACTTATGCTTACAATTCAGAAGTTCCAATTTTTTTAATAACCTATACTGACCTATACTTTACCAATTAGTTACAAATTATTATGTTTTTTTACACTACAGTCTATACCGAAATGTATATACATCCACCCATATGGATCTTAAATGCTTTAAATAAAATGATGAGTATTTGCTTTTTTTGAAAAACATTATAAAACATTTTTTTCTTATTACTTACTTTTGTCGAAAAAAATGAAATTACATCACTGAGAGGGATGTCATCCCCCCGGTATATGGCAAAGGAGTCTAAATTATTTTCACTTTTGAATTTGAGAGTAAGATAAACCTAATATCAAAATTTCATACGAATTGGAGCACAGTAAAAGAATTCAGACCCAAAACTCTTCATTGACTTGAGTAAATATTTCGTATCCGATGGCAAAAATATGAAAATACTAATGTTTGTATGTGAAAAAGAAAAGAGCTGTTTTTAGGGTTTTCTCGGCAATTATATGATGTTTTCTTGCCATAAAAACCATCCTTGGACTTCAACGAACATTTTATAAAAAGAATTGGCCAAATTGGTCGAGGCGTTGTTGAGTTAAGCGCTTACAAACACATTTTGCGATTCATTTTTATATTATAGATTATTTGCAATTTGTTGTCTTGTCTTAAGTTTCTCAAATTAAATTTAGATGTATGGATAATTCTTTTACACTTTGTATAAACAGATAAAACATATATTTTTTACAAGAAGTCATTTTTATTTTTGATAGTCTTGTAAATTACTATACTATAAAATACCTCATATATTACCAATCGATTCTCCGCTCTGGCAATTTGACATCGGGCAGCGCGATGTCCATTTTCAATTAATAATATAAATCAAAATTAAAAAAAAACTCTCACTACTTCTTCCCTGAATTGAGTTGGACTTTAACTCAGCTCACAGACCTGCCTTAGGGCAGTATTACCCATTATTATTATATTACCAATGAAAATGTCCAGAAATTGTAATTTTCTACATTGAAGTTTTATATAAATAAAATTATATGAAACCTTGAGGTGTTGATACATTATAGGCATTATAGGTATATGAGTTAGGGTTTAATGATCGTTATATCATTAAAAATTGTATGAGCCATTTATTTGATATTCATATGCTTTGGCTAACATCCTAGCTTTCATTGAAAGAAAAATAAGGTTTTTCTTACCCTACAAATTATTTTAAATCTATCTTCATTTATTTCTAATATTTCATTTTTGTTTGTCATTTATTTAAATTTAAGCGATATTCCTAACCTGCTAATAATTATATATAATATTTTTTTCATTTTAAGTCAGTTTTATGTTGGAATGGGCTTCTACATTACTTTATAAAGTCTGGTCTATGATATTTTTAATGCTGCCAATAAAAATGTCCTTGTAAATATTTTTAAAATTTAGGCTTCATGTTTGTTGTATTTGTCTACTTATTTTTTAATCTACCGAATGACTGGTTTTAATATTTATCCAAAAACTTTCTGTTTATTTATATGAATAATTCTTTAATTAGTTTTCGAATTTTTTTTATCAAACTCCTCATCTTGCTAGACGAAGTTGTTATTGTTACGTAGACATGCACCAACCAGCTTAAAAAATTGAACCACTGTGAAAAAACTTGAACATTTTGATGCAAGTACGAATGAACCAGTGCAGAATCACCTAGAGTGAAGGTGAAAGTATTTTCGTGTAAGCAACACACCAAACACAATCTCTTTCCAAGTGTGCGACTGATATGTGTAACCATATAAATACCGTGGTCTGTCCTGACAACAGCATCATTCGACTTCCACCTTTCATCGAACCAACAATCAAAGGATAATTGGAAATTTAATAGTTTTTGAAAAATAAGCAAAATGCGTGCTTTTGCTAGTGCTTTAGCAGTTTTGGTCTGTGCTATTTGGTGTGTAGAAGCAGGATACAGCCATGGAGGCGATTTCAGCAGCGGAGGAGGCGGTGGTGACTTCGGAGGACACGGAGGCGGTGGCGGTGGTGACTATGGTGGTTCCATCCACGAGTCCCATGCTATTCCTGTGAGCCAACATATTGAAATCACAAAACCAGTAGCCGTGCCAGTTTACAAGCACGTCCATGTACCAGTGCCAAAACACGTTGAAGTCAAGATTCCTCATCCAGTTTTAGTACCAGTTCCTCAGCCTTACCCAATCCACGTGCCAGTTTCCCAAGCTGTTGCTGTTCCAGTGGAGAAAATAATCACAGTTCCCGTTGAGAAGATTGTACCTTACCCAGTAGAGAAGAAGATTCCTTATCCAGTTGAGAAGCACATTCCAGTACCAGTAGAGAAACATGTACCATACCACGTACCAGTCCCAGTACCAGTCAAGGTACCCATCTACAAAACCATCGTCCACGAGTCGAAGAAACACGGATGGGAATAAAGTGAAGAATCTTAAGAAAAGACTTACTTGGTTACATACATTCACTTCAAGAGTGAAAAGCAACCATGGAAAATTAGCCAACACTGATTTTCCTAAATGAAATATTTTGTAAATATATTATATTTTGTATGTAATCAGGCTAAAACTGAAATTTGTGATAACGAAGTCGCTTTTGTAAATATTCTTAATTGTTTTATAACTGCTTCTGTAAAAACATTCTTATACTTGTTATATTTGTTGATAATTGTAATACTCGTTGTGTTTGTCTGATAAATAAATATAATTTTAACTATATACTGATTTATTATTATTATTATTGAAATATTTGAGTTCATACAAATTTAATATACTAATTATTATTAATATGATTAATAATAATAATTAAATATAATAATTATTATTATTATTATAAATAGTAATAATTATCATTATAAATAATATTTATTAATATTATTATTATTGTTTCCTATAGCAAATACATTCAATTTCTATTGTTGATTTTTTCCTTTATCATTTTTTTTTTCATATTTTAGAAATAATTTAACTTACTCCATTCAATTTAGATTTAAATTTGTTTCTCATTATTCAATCTATTAACGTTTAATAAAAATCTGAAACCCTATTCAGCACAACTTTTTATTTTTTTTTTCAATTTCTATTTCCAATTAATATACAAGAATGAAAATAATTTTGCTCATTATTTTTGTTAGATATTAATTACTATTTAATTTTAAATATGTGTTCATAAATTATTTATCAACTTATTATTTATTTTGATTTTGAAATTTCTATTTCCTTTATCAGATCTCTCGACATGAAAGAAGAGCATCTCAATTAGAGGCCTTGAATGAGATGCCCTTATATCCAACTGAAGATGTCATTTGGGATGAAAACGTTGTGCCTTCCGAATATTTTTCAGGAGAGGGTTGTTTAGCCCTGCCAAAATTAAATTTGCAGTTTTTGACGCTCCATGATTATTTGCTGCGGAACTTCGATTTGTTCCGTTTGGAATCTACATGTATGTAAATTTATCGATTATGTAATATAAAATAGTTCAATTGGAAAAATAGAGTGATTGATAAGTAGTAATTGATTATAATTTACTTTCTAATTCGATAATTGCTTTGTTTCCTTGTTCTCTGACACGTGAATGTATATATATATATATATATATATATATATATATATATATATATATGCAATATTAAACTAATTTAATTTCATATTGTATTGTATTGTAAATTTATTTTTCAGATGAAATTAGACAAGATATAGAAGATGCTGTAAGCCGATTGAGCCCATGGTAAGAAAGTTTTCACCTTTATAAACGAATTTATAAAAAAAAAATTATTGGCATAGCAGCCCTTTCGTCGAATTAAAATTATACGTTTCGACACTAGATATGTTCCATCATACAGTAAATCAAACCAGAAAAAACAAACCGAAAAATTTAATCGAAATTATTTTTGAAAAATCAAAAATTTATAAACAATTTCAAATGCACTTTTTGCATTTTTTGCAAGTTTTTTATCCTGCTGCTTTTTATTTCAATTTCGTTTATTGTTTTGAGAAAGTGCTGCAACGACACTGCCAGCTTTACCTTTTCTTGCAATCAGATACAATTTTGACTTTATACTTATGCAATTATATAAAATTACTTATATTGTTTTTAGTACAAGATATTGATTTTTGGTCAATTTATTTAACGTTGAAAATATTCTACCAGGAAAGCCGAAGACGGTGGTGTGGTGTTTGGAGGTTGGGCGCGCATGGCTCAACCTATAACAAAATTTGCAGTTGTTGAAGTTGCCAAACCAAGTATTGGCGAAAAAAGACCATCCAGAGTTCGAGCAGATGTTGCTATTGTATTACCAACCAGGAATGATGTCAGGAGCGAGTGGGAAAATTTACGAAAGCACGATGTCTGCTTTTTGATCTCAATAAAACCCACTTGTCCTATTGGTATGATAAAAGATGAATAGTATTGGAGAGAGTGCATGCTTAAATGTACATATTTTTAGGAACGCGTTACCAGCACAAAGAACCATTTATCCCTCAAGTTGGTCTTCATAGAGTACGAGGTTGTGAAATAGAGGGTTTGCTAGATGCTAATGGTCGTGTTATAGAAGATGGTGTTGATCCTAAACCAGAACTTCCTGGTGATGAGCGTGTATTCCGAGTCTGGTTAGATTGCAATCAATATCGAAGAGATATGGATGCTTTGAGCCACGGTGAAGATGTACGTTTATATCAATCATAATTATTTTTTTAAGTATCAAACCAATATTTAATTTATTAATTTTTGTATAATAGGATGTCTATGAAAGTTTCAATATTTTACTCCGGCGTAAACCCAAAGAAAATAATTTCAAAGCTGTTTTGGAAACAATTCGGGAGCTAATGAATACTGAATGTGTAGTTCCTGAATGGCTGCACGACATCTTACTTGGCTACGGTGACCCAGGTTCAGCACATTATTCCAGGATGCCTAATGAAATAGCTTGTATGGATTTTAATGATACATTTTTGGATATGGATCATTTAAGGGCCAGTTTTCCTAATGCGGAAATCAGGGTGAAGACTGATGATCCACGAAAACTTGTTAGACCTTTCAGGTACAAAATAATTGCATTTGGTAATTTAAGCTAGAATTTGTTGTGAGCTTTAATCTTCTGTTTTAGATTAACATTTGAAAACGTTTTGAAAAAGCAGCAAGATGATGAGGACATGCCGGAACCCAATGGTAAACAGGAAAGAGAAGTTATAACTGTTGAGCCTCATGTTCAACCAAGCAGAGGTCCTTATCATTTTAATGAACCTAAAAAGTAAGCAAGAATTAAAGTGATATTTATTTATAATCAGTCCATGTTTTCATATTAATTAATGCTATGTTTATTTCAGGAACGCTATACCGTTTACACCAACGCAAATTGAAGCGATCAGATCAGGAATGCAGCCAGGTTTAACAATGGTTGTTGGTCCGCCAGGTGAATAATTAGATATAATAATAAATAATATAATTTTTTCTTAAATTTTAATAGGAGCAAATGATTTTTTACTTAGGTACGGGTAAAACTGACGTGGCTGTCCAGATCATATCAAATTTGTATCACAATTTCCCTACACAGAGAACGCTTATTGTAACGCATTCTAATCAGGCTTTGAATCAGCTTTTTGAAAAAATTATGGCATTGGATATAGACGAACGTCATTTATTGCGTCTTGGTCATGGTGAAGAAGCTCTGGAAACCGAGAAAGATTACAGCAGGTACACTAAATAAATACTTCTATTTCATTCACTGATGTTTACTAATACAAATTCAAACTTATTTTATTATAGATATGGTCGAGTTAATTACGTTTTGGCAAAACGTTTAGATCTTTTGACTGAAGTTCAACGATTACAAGATTCTTTAGATGTTTCCGGTGATGTTGCATATACTTGTGAAACTGCTGGTTATTTCTACCTTTATCAGGTATTTATACAATTTTTATATTTTTTTTATTGAAAAGTATTTCAATTTATTACTAATTTACTAAAATTTCAGGTTTTAGCAAGGTGGGAAAAATTTCTAAATGAGGTGCAGAAGAATTCAAAGCAAAACCAAAACCTTGATATTATAAATGATGAATTTCCTTTCCACAAATTTTTTGAGAAAGCCCCACAGCCGTTATTTAAGAAACAATCTTTTGATCAGGATATGGAAATTGCTCAAGGATGTTTTAGGTAATAATTTTGATTTAAAAATTTAATCAACTTGACTATTGTTACCAATAAATTTAACTTTTAATTTTAGATATATAACAAGATTATTCACTGAATTAGAAGAATTTCGTGCTTTTGAATTACTCAGATCAGGTCTGGATAGAACAAAATATTTATTAGTCAAAGAAGCTAAAGTTATCGCCATGACCTGTACTCATGCAGCTCTCAAGAGGAAAGAGTTAGTTAACATGGGTAAATAATAATTTATTTATTCACTTTGATAATAATATTTCTCTGCTTACTAATTTTTTTTTATTAATTTCCATAGGTTTTAAATATGACAACATCCTAATGGAAGAATCGGCGCAAATTCTGGAAATTGAAACATTCATCCCTCTGTTATTGCAAAATCCTCAAGATGGACACAGCAGACTGAAGCGTTGGATTATGATTGGAGATCATCATCAATTGCCACCAGTTATCAAAAATATGGCTTTTCAAAAATATAGCAACATGGAACAAAGTTTATTCACAAGAATTGTTAGACTGGGTGTTCCTACTGTTGATTTAGATGGGCAGGGACGTTCCAGGCCAGGGTAATTATTAGATAAAAAAACTGTGCTTTTTTATAAATCATGTTTGTAATACTTTAAAATAATTTAATATATTTCAGAATTTGCAACTTGTATAACTGGCGCTACAAGACTTTAGGAAATTTGTCTCATGTTGAAAATTGGCCTATTTATAAAACTGCCAATGCTGGTTTTTGTTATGAGTACCAATTAATAAATGTGGAAGATTTCAATGGTGTCGGTGAATCTGAACCTAGTCCATACTTTTATCAGGCAAGTTGTTTTGTAAATTATATTTAAATTAGCATTATTGAATATAGCATTGAATATAGCATTCTTAATAATATATTTGCATTACATTATTTTACAGAATTTGGCAGAAGCTGAATATGTTGTTGCAGTGTTTATGTATATGAGATTGTTAGGGTATCCAGCAGAAAAAATATCAATTCTCACAACTTATAATGGCCAAAAGCATTTGATTCGAGATGTGATTAATATGAGATGCACAGATAATCCACTAATTGGCCGACCACATAAGGTATTATTAAAATGTATTCTTTAAATATTCTATACAAAGTTTTCAGCCATAAACTTCTTGTAATATCTTGTATATTATGAATCTTCTTTGACATTAATATTCTTTTCAGGTTACAACTGTTGACAAGTACCAGGGTCAGCAGAATGATTATGTATTAGTTTCTTTGGTACGTACAAGAGCCGTGGGTCATTTAAGAGATGTCAGACGTCTTATTGTGGCAATGTCCAGAGCACGGCTAGGATTATATGTATTTGCAAGAGCTTCTTTATTCCAAAACTGTTTTGAACTTCAACCTACATTTAATCAGGTAAAATTTAGACTTTTAATCACCTGTTTCAAAAACATGTTTGATCATTAACTGACATTTTGGTATTTTATTTTCAGTTGGCTCAAAGGCCATATGAACTGCATTTGGCTCAAGGAGAGGTGTTCCCTACAGAACGACGAGCAGAGCAACAACCACAGCATCCACCTCTTATCATGAAAGACATGCCTGAAATGGCTAAATATGTTTATCAGTATTACATGGAGACTATAAAGGCAATGCAAAAAGGAATGGTAAGATAATTGAGTTAATCCAATGCACTAATGTACTGATCCAAATTAAGGATAAGGGATTCAATGATTCAATGTTTCAGGTTCAGCCTAAATCTTGGAGTAAACCAGGTGATGTTCCAACAAATGCACCAGAGAAACCAGCAGCAGCTCATCCTAGTGGTGATAGAGACTCCGACAGTGAGGATGAGGAACAAAATAATCAACCACAAACTGAACAAATAAGTACAAATACAAAAACTGATTCAGAAAATACAAAAGACTTAGAAAACAATATGGAACCAACAGAAGATTCAGAGGAATCAGAAAGTATTTCACAAGATGTACCAATTCCTGAAGATAATGTATCAAATATGGAAGTTAGTGAAAATACTGCACGAGTTGTAGAAGATTCTGAAGACACATCAGCAAATAAAATGTGTGAAACAAATGAGGATGAAGGTACAGAAAGCACTGAAAATATTCCAACAGTTCATATAAAAACAGAAACTGTTTCACCAGAATCCAGAAGAACCTCCAGTACTGAGGCGTTTGAAAATATGGAAATATCTGAAAATCCTGCATCTACACCAGAAGAATCTACGGAGGTTATAAAATGTAAAACTGAAAAGGAATGATAATGATGAAAAATATTTATCATTAAATAGTTTTATATTGTGAATAGAAATTAGAAATTAAGATTCTTTAATATTGTGTACTGAAAAACGTCAATAATAATTTTATTTATATTTTTATAACAATATCATTATTTGAAACATTGTTTATCATTTAAATTTAATTCATGTAATGGATTAAATAATGCTCCTATTTTTAATAAATAAACCATATTTCAAATCTACAATTTTTTATATAAAAATTTATCTATCACATATATAAAGACTTTGCTTTTTTTACAGTATATATTCATATCACATATCCAAAGACTATACACATTGCCTTCTACCGTAATATTCAAATAGGTGAATTTCACAATGTTTTAAATTTCTATTTGAATTTTGCGCTTTAAATTGTACAAGTGGCCACACATAGATAAAAGAGGAGTATTGATAATTGTATGTATATAATTGAAGGATACATTGGCGCTGTAAATAAATTGTTTAATTATAAAATTGATTCCAAATGGAGACCCTGAAAGAGATACTTATCAAACTATACAAGGTACACCGAGGCACTTCCACAACACACCCAATTTTTTTTACTCTTTATGAACATTTTGCGATGAATTTCCTATATCATTATTATCTACTAAATTAATTAAATGAGTTGATGAACAAATTAACAGAATCCAATCAAAGATTTAATTAAAAAGTCTTAATTAACGCGAGCATAAAACCGTGACCATAATTATATATCAAGTAGAGTATAAAGCGATATATAATGTATATATAATATATAATATAAATGTACATATTGATATTTCTCCTAAGCCAGAACCATAATTATATATAAAAGCGTATAAAGGAATCCAATAAGATTTCTAGATTCATAGAGGCGATTGCATGCAGCGCCTCTATGCAGAATCGTTCCCACTTTGGGAGGAACTAACGTCAAACGTTTGACAGTTCTTGCGTTGAATAGGAATCCAATAAGATTTCTGAGCTCCTGCGGTGATTGCTTGCAGCGCCTCTATGCAAAATTGTTCCCAGATCGTGAGGAACTAACGTCAAACGTTTGACAGTTCATATCCAGTTGGAATCCATGGACTACTAACCACGGATTTATACAATGTTTTTTCCATCATTATATATGAATAAGCTGACTTAGTTTGTATGGAAATTGAATATATAAATGTATATATTGATTTATACATGACTATATATGGCCTAGCTGCCTTATTTTATATGGGAAATGGATATATAAATGTATATATTGAATTGTACATTATTAGAATTTATGTAGAGGCATACCATTTGTTGTATTTAACTGTCTTCCCAGAAATATACATTACACAGAAAAACAGAGATGATGAATAGAAGATCGAGTAAGTTTTGCGACATTTTATATACTATTATATATATAGTTTTAAGAGGTTTAATTTTATTCATATGAAAACTTAAATATCGAACTACAATTCCGATGAATTTGTCAATTCATGTGATAATAGAATAGAATAAAGTGATAAATCAAAGTAGTAATAATGTCAGTATATTAAACATCAGTTGTAGTTACATAAAACATCAATATTTTTAAATGAAATGAATTAAAAATTATTGAGAAATGCATATAGTTTATGAAGAAACACAATTCTGTACAAAAGTACCTTTTGCTCAATGTAGTTGAATCAAATGAAATGAATGAATTCACTATAAGTGATACTATAGATAAATTCTTTATTGAATCCGATTTATACTTACAATTCCTTTTATAATGAAAAATTAATCTTTCTCCCATCAAGCACTTTGAAGCAAACGCATAATGGAGTTTTAATTAATTGTCAATGAATTGATAATTGATATTTATGTGCTTCGAATAATATGCATACATGTTTCTACTATTACAATACTTTTAGAATGAATTGAATTTAAAAATAATAAGAACTTTATATAGTGCATATAATATGTATGTTTCACAAACAAATATTTAATTATTAACAATAATCTCACTGAATTTCTATTTTATAGTGTTATGGATTTTTTCACTGTTGCAAGTATACATACTTTGGAGAAAAATAATTGTTCGGGATGGTAACAGGATTGTCCCTGTACTTCAGAGATAATGATACAAGTTCTGATGCATATATTAATAGAAGAATGCATTTATGCTTATTTCCAAATGCTGAAATCTTTAAAAATATAAATATAGGTAACTATAATTTTGTGCATATACTACAAAATGAGAATGAAGAATTATATTATAAGAATATATAGAATTATATATCTTGTGGAGGCGTGATTTGTTTATATAAACATTTTTCATCACATGCAGATGAAAGACCAGATAGTAACCATATATTTTTCCTTATGATACCTACAAATACAATAGATAAATCGCAAAACTAAGAAAGGAAAGTAGATGTAACTTCATAAACAAAAAGCAAATGTAAAATATTTAATATTTTACTCAATTAACATTATAAAAATAAATATATTCTTTAAATATTAATATTTTAAAATAGTATAATTACAAGCATTTAAGTAATTTGATACTGAATGATCAGAATTAATATAATTTTTTATAATAATAAAGTAATTTATAAGAACTTTACCGCCAAGAATAAGAATGGTTTGACTATTACTTTCATATGATGATACTTAATTATATGATATAGTTTATTATTTAATTAATTTTGCTAGTAATATAACATATCATTATTCATTATTACAACCTAAATATTTTCATTATAGGAAATTCCAAGAATCCAGAACGATGTGTCTATCCAGAACTTACGATGGATCGCCTCCAATGCAGCCTATAGGAGTACCTTTAACTGGAACTAACCACCGAAGCACAATTAAGGAAGATGAAATATCTGAGCATGAACAATATAATGATATAAAATAAGTATTAAATACATTTCAATTATATTTTGATAAATAAACTTTAAGGCAAATTAAAGTTGTCTGTGCCAGCAATAATATTCTTAGTACTAATACAAATTATTATTTTATTATTACAAGTCATTTTTTTCATTATAGGAGGTTTCAAGTTTTTTACCCTGAACATCATTCTTGTTTATCAATTATCCTGAGTATCTTAAGTTCAATCCTTGCAGTGAACCACTTCCAACGCAGACTTTAGGAGTACCTTTAACTGGACCTTTTACAGTTCCATAGTTACAGTTTCACACCTATTGATGATATAGATTTGAAACAATCTGTCGACTTCTTGAATAAGTAATAAGGAAGATGAAACATCTGGGAATGAATATTATAATGATGTAAAATGCAAGTTGCCTTTGTATCTTTGAGAAAAAGTGAAACGACAGTGTAAATGTTTAAAAACTAGCTTTAGTTACATATGATATTCTTTGTATTGTCTTTTTATTAAATCAAGTCAAGTACTTCATGCACATGGTCTTTATAGAATGATGTGCTATGCAATGCAATATATGTCCATTTATTTATTTAGATTTAAAATGTAATTGATAGTAATCAAGTTAATGTTTATTTAATTTAATTAGTAATAATTATGTTCTGGCAATTAAAATTGTATTTGAGTCTTCAATAACTGCATAAATTATTATTGTATTATAAAAGCTTATGGTATATAATTTATATTTTCAGCTAGTTTTAAGTATGAAATTGAAATCAATATTTATTAATGAGCTAAAATAATAAACAATTTTAACCGGAAAAAAATATATTTCCAAGCAAATTTATTAACTTTGAACAAATATACTTCATAATTTTTGTAGATTAAATTTCCTGTTTGAATTTCGCGCTTTAAATTGTACAAGATTGGGGCAGCAGTCAATTAGCTAACTTCAATTGCTTCAAATGTCAAGAGATTTTTGTGAATGAACAATCTCGCGTTAATTAAGAGTTTTTAATTAAATCCTTGATTAGTTTTAATTAAATTGTGCATAAAATCGTTTAATTAAATCTGTAGATCAATCTGACATAAAAAATATATCGTGCAACATTTGTAAAAAGTTAAAAAAAATGGATATGTGTGGAAATGCATAGGTGTTCCTTGAATAGTAATAATTATCTCTTTCAGGACCCCCATTTCGAATCAATATTATAATTAAACCTTTTACTTTCAGTGCTGATGTATCCTTTATCTATATATATATGCAATTAGCAATTGTATAATTTATATCTGAATGTGTATACTTTTGTAGGTTGTGGTAGCACATTTCCACATATCTATTCATTCAATTTTAAGTTCACAAAAGTCTCTAATGTAAGTCGTGTCTTTTGTGTTTCGTAGAGAATTTACTCGGACAATTGTAAAATGTCAAATAGACTTGTAAAAGACAAAGTTATGTAGTGGTTCTAAAGTAGTGGTATTGTGTCGAGTACTTGAGATTTCTGGCAGATGCTCCAGAGGTGGTTCCAGTAATGACCCAATGTTTTGGGAGCTGCTGCATAGGATATTTAACAATGTAAGTGCAAAGCATGTTTTATACATAGCGAGTCAAAGAATATTTTTTTAGAATTATATACAGGTATTTATCGTACTATATCTGTTGCACCTATAGTGTTTTCTATATATATATATATATATATATATATATTAAGTTTTTCTTAATTTTGAATTTAAAGCAGTTTAAACTTTAATTTCAATAGAAATTCATAAAAAGATATTACTTTTAATTTATGTTCTGAAAGGAGTTTACAATTATTGACCGATTTTGTGTTACATGCTACTTTTTATGTTTGTAACAATAATATTTCTTATTAATTATGTATTTAATGCTTGTTTTTCATATTAAATGAAATTAATAAATGAAAATTAGTTTGAAAGTGCCTTGAGAACTTGTCACTTTGTTATTCAATATCATTTATAAAGCAGTCTGTATATATTTTAGTGGAATATTTTCTGGCTCGTGCATTATTAATATACACCTAAGTCTTTTTGTACACGGTTTTGATATAACACGGTTTGAAAATTGAATATTTTCAATTTTTTACACGATTTTATTCCATTTAGCACGATTTGAAATTTTATGTACTTAAATTTATTTGTCAAATTTAATTTTTGCGAAGTATGTTCATATCACAAAAAAGTATTTATGAAAGAAAAAAGTCTGAAACCATCGATAGTATCGATAGTTTGCGAACACTAGCTTAAGATTTAAGTGAATTCCCCTTTAGCGCGTACAAACAATTTTTACTGGTCAAAGCAAATGTTTAGATAAACATGAATTCTTGTTCTTAAAAATTCTTGTTTTTCACTATTTTAATAGGTTTTAGAGATTAGGAACAAATCACCCATTTTTGTATAAGATTAATGTCTTTTTACACGGCTTCTTCTGGAACCAATCTACCGTGTAAAAACAGACTTAGGTGTATTTATATACATATATCTGCTAGTCAATATCATTTTTTACATAGTATACCTTATACAATCTATTTTTTGTTCGCACAACAACTATTGTGCGAATAAAAGATTTTAAATTAATTTGGCAGACATATGTGTAAAAGACTTAAGTTCTTATTTAATTTGTTATGGGGAAAACATGTTGATTCAGTTTTTTTTTATTTATTTATTCAAGTGCATTTTATACTTGTTTTAAATATATATAAAAGAGAAAAGTTTCTATTTCTCTTATGTATCAAAGATGCTGAATAATCATAATAATATTCCACCAGAGATTCTTTTGCTCTATAAATAACACTATGAACTGATTTTGTGTGGAATTCAGAATTTTTATATGAATATTAAATTTTTGCTACCAAATTATTAGTTAACTAATACAGCTTTTTGTAAGCATCGATTACTTATTTGCTGAGGGGTCCTAGCATCCTTCCTTAGGTAACACCTAAATTGATGGTATTTTGTTACAAATTACAAATTTACTTTGTTACAAAAATCTCTTTTTTATCACACTTGTTCATTATTATACAGAAAAAATATTTGTATTTGTATTTGACATTTCCAGTATCAAGAATCATGTGTTTTCCCTGTAGCGACATTGTCTGCATGTACATTCTTATTTATGGATAACACGATTGCTGGTTTTGATCAAAATATTTTAAATACTCAATACAACTTACCAAATTGTTAATTAAATGCAGCTTTTAAAAGTCTTTTACTGTAGTTTAATTTTAAATTTATTCAATTATATTGCTGCATAGCTAAATGATAGATTTTTATTCTTTTATTGATAAAAACAATTTTGATCAAGACATGCAATCAAAGTTTCAAAGAGTTGACTTGAATGATTAGACAAAACATAATTTTGTTAACAAGTTTATTATTCGATTCAAGTTGTAAAAATTATTTAACTCAATTTCTAAAGGATAACAATCAGATTTAAACAGTTTTGAAGTAGTTAATGTTCACATTTGAATATTTTTTATTAATTCATTTTACAAGTTTTATTAAATTTCTTTTTTGGCTTTTTCCAATAATTTGTATATTATTCAAGTCAGCTATATTTGTTTTTTTGTCTCGATTAATTGTAAAGGTTTCACATGTTTAATCAAGTCATATAAACAATTTTGATTCGATTAAATATCACTTCATTTCATCGATTAATTAAATAATTCTCTCGAATATTTTTTTTTTCTAAGTCCAATTTTTTTGATTATAATTCTGATTAATAATTTTTTTTTTTTAAGTTCTTTCAGATTTTTTTTTCTAAGTCCAAATTTTCTGAAACCTTTTCAATTAAGACAGACGAGTTATTTATGCATGCTGTATTATCCCAAAGCCAACATTCGAATGAATGAGGCTCACATTGAATATTTCACAACGAGAAAATTTTATTGGGACAAAGTTAAAAATTTTAACATAGTCCCAGTAATTTTTTCTCGTTGTGAAAATTTCAACGTTGACCACATTTCATTCGAGTGTTGGCTTTGGGAATTGGTGTGAGGGAACACTAAAAAACATAAAAAAGTTTCAGCATTGAACAGAAAAGAGAAAAATTCATCTGGGACTTAAGGGGTTTTTTTAGGTTCCTCCACCTCCCCTTCCCCTCCTGCTTCCCCTTTCTTTCCCATTTTTTTCCTTTTTTTTCATTTTTTTTCATTTTTTTTTCATTTTTTTTTCATTTTTTTTCATGTTGTGGTTTTTCGGTAGATTTTTGGATCCGGCATGCATCTCCCGCAATGTGTCTCCCTGCGTGTAATCTCTCGCATCATGGACCTCAGGTTGACCATCACTTGGTGTGTTCGTTTCAGGACCCTTTGCGCTCGCCAACAGCCAGCCACCAGCACTGTTCCATTTTTTCTGCTTCCGTGTTGGTCGTCGTCGCCTTCAGCTGGATTCGATCCGTCTCACCTTGTGCCTGCCTCCAGAGCGATTTCACCGAGTATGCGGTATCTTAAACCGCTCGGCTATTTAAGTTATTGATGATAAAAGTTATTTTTATTCCTATATTGTATTAATATTGAATTTTAATAAAGAATATGTATCATACACATCTCTCTTATTCATCATCTGCCTCTACCCCTCTCTTTCCCCAGTTCTTCCTCTACTTTTTTTTTTTTTTATCTTTATGTATCTCTCTTACAGTCAAGTGCGAAACTTGAGTTTTTCAGAAATTTACTAAGTGTCAAGGTCGAAATGCGACACCTGAATTTAATATTTTGAACTAATATTTGATATTTATGAAAAACTATACATTCGAATTTTCAAGCATCTTGGGGATTTGAACCGAGAAACAATGAGCAACCGTAGTGGCAACTTAACGATCTCGGCCAATTGGTTATAAAGAACCCTCCTCTATTTGTAAAAATATAAAGTCTTATTTTGATAATGAAAGATATAAGCTTCCTAAAAAAGTTGTGTGCCAATTGTGCGAATGGCCGAGGTCGTAAAGATACGGTCGGTTTAGGACAAAATAACAATTCGAGGTTCGCCAGTTCAAACCCCATTTGTCTGAAAAAAAATTAAATTCAATAATTTTTCTAACTGTGTAAATAAATAAGATATATAGATAAATAATTAAATTTATTGAGTGCTGCCAGTATTACAAAAATTGACATAATATACATGTGCATATATATAAATATAAATGTATATGTATATATATATATATATATATATATATATATAAAAGATAAATAATAGGAGGAGGATAATTTTTAATAAATTCATATTCACGCCTGGTTAGCAGTAAACCAAACCTACTTTGGTGTAATTTAAAAATCTTTTTTTTTCGATGAAAAACCGGTCTATCAGGGGCAGCCAAAATTGGTCAAAATCATGACTTTCAAATGCAATTTTAAGGCCCTTAATGAATGAAATTGATAATTTTAATGAATGCATTGTGTAGACTAAAGTACAATCTTTATACCAAACCAAAAAAATTGCAAATTTATCGTCGTCTTCATAGTTAAAATCAGCTTCAAAGTTGGACATTTTTCAAACTTCAAATTGGTAACAAATGCAGAAGAATTTTTTTTTCCAAAAACTGATTTCATATTCGGTATCAGCGCCTCGAAAACTATCAGAATCGGTCAAAACATTTTGAAAATCGCGAAAAAAAATTTTCATTTCATTAGTAAAATTTTGATTTTGCAACCAAAGATTTCGATTTTTCGGGGGGTGTATGTAGGTTTATCCAAAAACGGATAATATTTTCAAAATCAGCGTCCCAAAATCAATCAAAACCAATCAAAACATTTTGAAAATCGCTAAAAAAAGTCGTTTTTTCTTTAAAACAACTCGATTTTACAACCAAAGATTTCGATTTTCGCGGGGTGCATGTAGATTTATCCAAAAACGGATAGCGTTTTTGAAATCAGCGTCCTAAAATATTTTGGAATCAGTCAAAACATTTCGAAAATTGCGAAAACAAATCTATTTTTTTGCTAAAATTACGATGTTGCACACAAAGTTTTCGTTGTTTGGTTGATGATACACGTTCTGAAAGCTCATCAAACAGGATAATTTTGTCCTTTCTATCAAAAAGACTTTGTCCAATTAGTGGTTGTAAGGTTCCTTTTAAGGCATTCTTATAAGTCATAGGCACCTGTAATAAGAATCAAAATTTATTCTAAGGATATGCATCTAAAATAGGATCATTTCCAAAGCTTAGAAAATGCATAGATAGTCCATGGATTCAACTTGAAATGAATTTGTAGAATACATCATTTATTACGATCGAATAATTTGGTATCATTTTCAAATTGAGTAGAATGTGTTTAAAAAAAGCATGAATTCTATGTTTGTAATATGATTTAGTAATTATAAATCTAAATTATATCTATTTATTACTAATATGGATAAATTGAAATGCCTAGAACAAAATTTTCAAGTTATTTGATAAAATGTACGCAGACACAATTTCGCGTTTCAGTTAAAAATTATACGAAATTTTAGTATTCAAATATATATACTAGTTTGCACTAAATTTTAGTGAGTTTTTAATAAGTAATTTTAGTAATTTTAGTAATCTTTATACCAAACCAAAAAATATACAAATTTATCATCGTCTTCATAGTTAAAGAAAGCTTCAAAGTTGGCAATTTTTCAAACTTCAAGTTGGTGTAGCGGTGGAAGAATTTTTTTTTCCAAAAACTGGTTTCATATCCGGAATCAGCTACTCGAAAACTTTCAGAATGGTCAAAACATTTGAAAAATCGCGAAAAAAAATGTTCATTTCATTAGTAAAATTTTGATTTTGCAAACAAAGCTTTCGGTTTTTCGCAGAGGTATGTAGATTTATCTAAAAATGGATTAAATTTTCCAATACAGCGTCTCAAAATCTATTAAAACCATACAAAACATTTTGAAAACCGCGAAAAAAACTCGATTTTTGGAAAAAAAATCGATTTTGCAACCAAAGATTTTGATTTTTCGCAGAGTGTATGTAGACTTATCCAAAAACGGATAGGATTTTTAAAATCAGCGTCCCAAAATCTTTTGAAATCAGTCAAAACATATCGAAAATTGCGAAAACAAATCCATTTTTTTTTTGCTAAAATTGCGATGTTGCAACTCATTAAACAGGATAATTTCGTCCTTTTCATCAAAAAGACTTTGTCCAATTAGTTGTTGATTATATTTTTCCTCTACTATATGGTTGACCCAGGATTTATGGTTCCTTGTTGTAAGGCATTCATGCTTTTCATGAATGCATTTTCATGCTTTTTTTAAAACTCATTTTACTCAATTTGAATATAATGCATGTAGCAACCCAAGACTTGTAGTTTACGCAGAATGTATGTGAATTTATCTAAAAACGAATAGCATGTTGAAGACAGCGTCCCAAATCCAGCAAAACATTTTGAAAATCGCGAAAAAAGTTGATCGTAGGGGTAGAAGTAGTAAATTTTTCTAAAAAATGATTTCATATTCGAAATCAACGCTTTTGATCAACGAAAAAAAAATTTAATTTCATTAGTAAAATTTCGATGTTGCAACTAAAGATTTTGATATTCTACTCATGCATCGGAGTTTATTCAAAAAACGGACAGCATTTTCAAAATCAACGCCCTAACATTTATCCGAACCAGTTAGAACGTTCTAAAAATTGCGAAACAAACTCGATTTTTTTGAAAAAAAATCGACGTTGCAACCAAATATTTCAATTTTTTGCAGAGGTATGTGAATTTATCTAAAAACGGATAGCATTTTCGAAGTCAGCGTTCCAAAATTTATTAAAATCAGTCAAAACATTTTAAAAATTGCGAAAACAAATCCATTTTTTATCAAAACTTAGATGTTGCAACCAAAGATTTCGTTGTTTTGCGGTGATACATCAAACCTGAAAGCTCATCACTCGTGATAATTTTGTCCTTTCATTAAAAAGACTATGTCCAATGAGTTCCTGATTATATTTAAAAAAAAAAGTGAACAGTAAAAGTAAAAATAAACCATAGATATCTTCATCTTTGAAAATTTGAAAAAATTGAAACGGCGAAAAATTAGCAAAATAAACCATGAATATATCTTTGAAATGTTGAAAAAATTAAAACGGCGAAAAATTAGCAGAATAAACCATAAATATATCTTTGAAAAAAAAAATCTCAATGAAAACCATTCATAAACTCATTTCTTTGGATAAAGAGTGTAAAGAGCGTAATTGAAAATAAGAACATAACTGTTTTGTTCTTTTATAGTTACTGGGTATACCGAATTAAAGGATATAAGTGAAAAGCTTGTTACTTTGTTACGGATAGAATAGAAATAGAAAATTTCTTTATATACAATATAAAAATATAATTTTTCAATGAACTTTCTAAAGTCCAAACAAATTAAATGAAAAAAACACAATTATATGCACGTCACCGTAATAAACCGTAATATTATTATAAATTAAAAATAATTTAATTTTGAAACCATACACTATCAATTCGTAATAATATGTTGTCATTTCCAATAAGTTTAACTATAGTTGAAAATATAAATTAGTGAATTAAATAATATCTCAAGCGAACTTTTCTTTACAGCCTCTAATGCGTGAACTTGCTTAAAATAATCACGAAATTGTCAACTTATCGAAAAATGTGTTTTATCAGAACTAAATTTAGCAGTACAACTTAATGCTTAGCGGTTACCTTTAAAACAAAATTGAATAATCCTGCCTTTAAACGCCGGTAATGTGGCCCAGTGGTAAAGCGCTCGGCTTGCAAACCCATATGCACTCGGATCGAATCCCCCAAGCGACTATGCATTAGCTTACAAATCCGGTAACAATAATAAAAGTAAAACTCACATGAAATTCAAAATCCTCAGGAAAGCACGAGCGACCAGCATTAACATCTTGAGCTAGCGAGTAACAGGATCACACTGCGTTCATTTGTACACTGGTATAAAGTGATGATGTACTGTCCGTTTTTGAAATTTGCAATAAAACTAAGATTACCACGAATGTACCGTTACTCTACCTAATACTGCCGACATCTGTAGGGTAAATAGATGTTATAAATTTTCTAAAATAAAACTAGTTATATGAATTCATATGCAAAAATTGCAGACAAGCATTTGATGCTTTTCAAACACTAAAATTCTTTAAGTTTCTCAAAAAAATTGATACAATGACACTGCAAGATACACTTTTATAAGCTAACTGGGATTCTGAAGTGGCAAAACCCATGCTTGCTAATTATGTACCACCACCAAAACATTCCTACAGGAAAATTAATTATTTTGCACATTTAGCTCTGTATCTTCGAAATGACTGGACCTGCCTTTGCTAAAAACTAATCACCTCTTCTCCCAATCATTACAAATAGAATGTATTTTAAATCATTCAAATCGGATACTCCGTTCTCTCAAAAACTCGATTTGTATTTTCTGCATTCTTTGCTCCGAATCTCCGTAATGATTAGACCTGCCTTTGCCAAAAACTTATCAGCACATCTCCCTATCAATAAGGATCGAATGTTTTTTAAACCATTCAAATCGGTTGATCCGTGCGCCCGAAAACGTGGACGAAAAAATGCGGACATACAAAATACACACACATCCATTTTTGTGAGGTATGCCAAAATGTTCAGAAACCTTCAAAACGTCGAGAAATGCAAAAATTTTCATTTTCGATTTTCGGCCCATTACTATAACTACCCTATGGGAAGTTAAAAAGAAAATATTCATCAAATAATGACCCAAAGAGGCTCATTTTTTTAAAAGTTTTTTATTTTACTGTTCTTACCAAAATATTCAGTTTAGCTACCATAAACTTTATCATCATACAAGTTTTCCTTAAATAGATTTGGTAAGGTAAACTTTTAAACTAATAAATTCTATTTAATTCAATCATTCACTCTTTCTCATAATTATATTAACCATATCAAAATTTAAGATTGAACATTTGTTACACTATAATTCATAAATAAATGTATATACTTAGCAATAAACTTATTACATAGTGTTATAAATAAAAGACAATTTTCATATACACATGTATATTCCGAACTCTGAACTATAACAATAAATATTCACAATCTCTCTGATATCTTTCCAGCAACATTCCTCAGCTGTCCATATACTTTGCTTGGAGCTGATCCCAAAATCAAATTACATATCGATCTCCTGGCAACCTGTATATTTTGAAAACTTCCTAGAATATGAATTTTGCTATCTGCCAAAACAATTCGTGTTCTTGTAACATTCTCAATTGTGAACTTTGTTCGGCCTCCTTTGCCAGCTAATCTACCTATGGCTCTGCTTAAATGGTCTCCTTTTAAAGTCTTTACATCTTTTATTTCGAATGACTCAACAAACAAATCATCCAAACGCAGCAAAGCTAAGGCGTCTTCGACTTCAAAACCAACAACAAAAGCCTAAGAGAAAATAATAAATAGATAGAAACTTGACAATATCTGATAGATACTAATGTAATAAATAATGGTTCTAAAACAATCTAATTAGGTTACCTTAACAAAATCAGCAGCTTTTTGCAAGTTTCCTATATCATCAGTCTCAGAACTTGTCCTAATTTCAACCTGTCTTGTTTTTAAATTAAATCTGACTTGCAAATGCATATGTTCTACTATAGGGCTAAATATTTTCAACCAATTCTCTTTCAGAGGCGTATATCTGTAATATATGACAGCATTGACAAAATGTTTTAAAACAAGGTTAATATCATTATTATTATTATTATATTACCTATGTGATGGTACAGGAATCTTTCTCACTTCTGATTTTGAATCTCCTCCATAATTAGGCTTAGTTTTCTTCCTCTTTGTGACAGCCTTAGACCTGCCTTGAACTCCTTGAATTTCTTCAGTTTGCATTGAATCATCTTCTGATTGCAACCTTTTCTTTTTGAGTGATTTAGTTGTTTTAATTGGATTTTTTGCTGGTAAAAATGCTTCTGTATCTAAATCAACATCCATTTTTAAGAAATAAATACTAGCACGTGTCTTTACAAGAGAGATGTTAGTTAAAAAGGTTATATTTATAATTATCCTTCAAAATGACAGATGAAAAAATGCGATGGTGGCGCTGTCTCTGACCGTTATCCGCGGTAAATTTAAATTACAATACCCGGTTATATTTAAATTATAATAACTGGCTTCATTCATTTTAAAGTATTTACACTATTTAATAGTATTTATACAAATTAGCTTGCTAACGTTTATATTATGTATGTTAAAGATAAAAGAAATAATTCTCTATATAGGATATGCTTGCACTTCTACTAGTTAATGTTTCTATCCGCAACATATTTATTAAATTTTATGCTAAAAATACATTAAAATAATTATACATACCTTATTTTTATTTGAAGAATTCAAAATACTCATGCAGATAAACATATTTCCATTACACTATGTTTTTTATACTTTAAAAATTATATAATCACTATTTTAGCCCAGCTTACGTTGAATTATTTTATCTATGTATTATAAAATTAACTTAACTTTACGGCTTTAAAATACACACAATTGTGCATATATTAAAAAATAATATTTAAGAATAAAATACTTGCTACTTTTCTGCTTCATGGTTCCCAATTCACTAAATATTTCAATATGTACTGCTTTAAGTTTGTGTTTCAACTTGAAATAATATTTTTCAATTCCCACCAATTATATATAGATATTTCAAAAATAACTAACACTTCATATTATTATAACATCCTGTAAAATTCTATATACTAGTAACATTGCAAATAAAGTATTAGTTTTTATATCGATGCTTGCCGAGTTAAGTTCTATATATTACATATAACTAGCCATAAATAATTTTTTTTCTTTATTCGACAAATCTTTCTTTAGTTTACAGATGTCCAGTATAATAATTATAAAGAACTGATTAATACAAGCTCACATAGATTAGAGTATGTTAATATTGTTTTTGTTAATGAGTTATGCTAAATGTTAAGATTAAACTTATACATACCAAATGTATATCGTATTGATTAATGTAAATGCACTATCATATATAATTGGTTTTGTTTAATATATTTGTTAATGAAAATGTATAGTTTAACAATCAGTAACAATTATATAATTTTAAAAATAATTTAACAGCTTTACATATATCTAAACTAACAGTGAAAACGAAAGCTTTTGATTTAAAATTACATAAGTGTCACGAATTGTTTACTTTGCTTTTACATGATCAAAACATAATCCATCTTTTCACATATATTCCTAAGTATTTGAATTATAATTAGATTTATTCACATTCTTCAATTAAAATATAATAAAATTCGTTTTTATAAATGCACAAATGTTTCATTTTTATATTGCAAAGATTTTTATCTCTATTATAAACAGGCGACAAATTAAATGATAAACACAATTATATCTAAGAAACCTCAATTTTTTAGATAACTATAGTGCGATCATCAATTGGCAGCGATTTATGATAAAGATATATAAATATAGAGAGCATTTTTTTTGTTAAATGCATAGTATCAATATAATAAATATTGTTACAAACATTGAATATCATTTTAAGAATGCTTTACCCACTTACATCTAGCGAGCACTACTCCAAATCTATAATGAATTGAAAACTATTATTTTTAAAACATCCATTTGAACATTTAAAAATATATATGTTTGCAACATAATTCTGTATAAACCGATTATTCTCTAATTGTAAGATAAAAGAATTTCATAAAGCAGAAATGGTAAACATTACTAGAAGCATTAATACTAGACTCTGTTCAAAATGAGTAAATAAATATATTTATTTTTCAACAAAAATGTATGCTTTTTCTAATACATACATTGATTGTAATAAATACAATTGAAGCTTCTCCGAGCAGATGCATCATTCCCATTTCAACTTTAAATTTTGTTATATTTACTGGCAGTGAATTGGTTGCGGGTTTCTCATTTAAGACAATTCGCGTCTTCAATTCTATGCTCACTATCACTACAAATCATTCAACATTTATTGTTAAAAATCGACTGTTTTCTCTGACTGTCAAGCACCCTAATCAATCATATCGACCTTTTGATAAACTCTTTTACTCTTATATAATCCACTCCTTGCACTATATTTACTTGATCCATCTAGTTTACAATTTTTAAATAAAATTGTCCACAATTATTTATCATATATATACTTAAAATTTATTTAAAATAATCTCATTATAAAACAATCTTTTATTACAAACATATTATAATGTAGCTTAAAACTAAAAATTACAATTTTCATTAAAGAAATAAATTACAGTTTAATTAAAACTCATTCAATTATGTTTCACCAATACAAAAAATAAACAATCTTTAACAGTCTTCATATAAATCGAAATATCCTTTAAGCATTGGTACTTTTTCATGTAGCTCAGGTGTAATAATAAATGAAATAATAGAATTAAATGAAGTCGAATATTAGGTAGGTTATAGAAATCTATAATAAAAGCTTCAGATTTATATTTAAAATTCTAACATATAAATTAGCACTACATGTTCATATACCCTATTTAGAAAACGTTATCAAATATGTTTACTTTTCGTAGTAAATGCAATACAAAAAGCAATCACTTTTATAGAAATTTTCTAAACAAAATACTTATTACTTATCAATAGACCTATGCCTCCTAATTATGTCGAAAAAACATTCCCTACTTACACACAAATTTTATATTATATATTTTTATACAAAATTAACCAAAATTACAAAATTTTCTTAGAAAATTTGTGGAATATTTTTACTATGGCAATTATAAAAAAATCTAAACATTTAATCATTATAAAAAAGTCTTTGTCTGTGTGTGACATTAGTGAATTTAATGATATCTTCAACTAACATTACTTCCTAATTAATTATCTATATGAATATTTCTAGATTGAAAAGAAACGATAAACGAAAGCCATAACAAATCAAAAAAATAATAATTATTCAATGTACAATAATATTAACTTAAACTATTGGTAGCACAATTCAAATATGGCGATTCCAAATTTAATGAATAAAACATTAATTTAAATTAAATTTTTCCATTAAAGTTAGAGGACCCGATATAAAATATCATATATATAAAACTGTGAATATTTATAATATTACATGTAGAAAAATCATATAAAAATTAATCGTCCCGTTATTAATTGTGCAAGAATATAAAATCTTTATTGCTAAAGCAACACAATTATTAATACGACGAGTCAGAACAAAATCAAATTGTTATAAACCAATGTCGATGAGCATAGTTTGAATGAGATTTGAATGTATGTTGAATAATGAAGGTAAATTTCTTACATCTCATATCTATCAGTTTTTATGAATAATGTTAAGATTGGTGTGTTCTTAATTAACTCATTTTGATTCCTTTTCCTTGTTTTCTTCAGTTTCCTTCTCGGCTTCTTTTTCTTTTTCTTTCTCATCGGACTGAAAAAGGAAAAAATTATATTAATATTGTGATAATAATATAATGATAAAATATTTATAACATAAATACATATGTAATACCTTATAAAATTTAATAATATAAAAAAATTTCCATTAAGAAGAATAATATAACAAATTGATATTCATAAATTGATTGTATTTAAGATAGTATTATTATTAATTCAAATTCGATAAGAAGAATCTTAAAATTTTTAAAGCTCGAATATTTAAATAAACATAAATTGCTATTTCTGAATATAGTCTTATCATACATGATATTAGAAATAAATGAATCTTAAACTTAATTATATAGGCTTCATGAAAAAATATTATATTTTTTTATATCATTGCTTTATTAATTTATGTAAGTGTGATGAGTATATATTATACTTATGAATAGAAAATAGATTTTATACCTTTTCCTTTTCGATATCTTTTTCTAACTTATCTTCTCCTTCTTGTTCAGCAACTTTTCTTCGCCTTCCTTGGTTTCCTTGCCTTCTTTTGTTGGCTCAGGTCTAAAAATTAAAAAAAACGATTATAGTACATGAAATTCAGGATATATTATTATATTTAAATATTATATGTAGATAAATATGTATATATGAAGTACATATGCAATATACAGTAAAACTCCAATGATCGAATTAATGGGACCGGGACCCATTCGGATAATCAAATATTCGGATAATCGGAGTTTTTTTTTTTAATTGCCATTAGAGAGAAAAAAAGTTACGTTTTGATATTGCACTATTTTTTATTGAATTAAATGAAAGAAACATGACATTTTCACATGTTTTAAATATAAATAAAATGTACTTATGTACAAGTTTAGAAATAAAAATCATTGTTTGTAAACATCTCCGTCAAATCAAAACAAACAATGTCCTACACTGTCTTTGCTGGTGAAGAATAATAGAGCACTTAGACTTTTTTGGACAATTTTTTTCTGAAAGTGATTCGGATAATCAATAGTCGAGTTCGGATAGTCGGAGTTGATAGTCGTTATAGTCGGAGTTCGGATAGTCGGAGTTGCGGATGTCGGAGTTCGGATAGTGGAGTTCGGATAGAGTTCGGATAGTCGGAGTTCGGATAATTGAGTTCGGATAATGGAGTTCTACTGTATGTCGAAGTGTTTTAATTTGATGTTGACGAATTTTCTATTTATTTCTAAAATGAAATATCAAATTCAAAGTCGTTTTATTCGAAACTCTTATATGGGAGTGTATAAAAGTGTTCCCAAGGAAATGTAGTAAATTTTATCTAGTTTCACCCTGTCTAACTCAAAAGGGGTGGTTCCATATGAAATTTTTGAGTTATTTGACAAAAACCAAAAAAATTCAAAGTCGTTTTATTCGAAACTCTTATATGGGAGTGTATAAAAGTGTTCCAAGGAATGTAGTAAATTTTATCTAGTTTCACCCTGTCTAACTCAAAAGGGGTGGTTCCATATGAAATTTTTGAGTTATTTGACAAAAACCAAAAAAATTTAAAGTCGTTTTATTCGAAACTCTTATATGGGAGTGTATAAAAGTGTTGCCAAGGAAATGTAGTAAATTTTATCTAGTTTCACCCTGTCTAAACAAAAGGGGTGGTTCATATGAAATTTTTGAGTTATTTGACAAAAACCAAAAAAATGTCAATTCAAAGTCGTTTTATCTAAACTTTTATATCGGATTCAAAGTATAAGTTACTCACTGTGGTTTGGGCAGATGGGAGTTGAGGTCCAGCGTCGCGCAAATGTCTTCCCAATCGGCGAAGCAGCGCTCCTTCATACGAGAGACATGTCCTACGAGATTCGGGCATCTTTCGGCCATGTAGTCCCTCAATGGGTAGGACACATCAGGAGAAATGTAGTGAATCTGGGCCAAGTTGGCGAAAGCGACAATGTCCAACTAAAATAGACACAAATCAAAACCATTAACCAAATTACATCAACTCAAAAAAAAAAAAAAATTACATCAATTATACTTACGGTGGTGGGTTCATCGCCGAAGAAGAAGGGCTTGTCAGCCAACATGTCGCTCAGCACTTGGAGATCGTTGTTGCCAAATTCAGCAATTTCATCTGGTTTGTGGACACCAATTCCTTGAGCCTTCACTTTCTTAGCACCCTGGAACCACTACACGTCACCAACACAGTCAGAATAGACACGGACACAGATTTGATAGGAAAAATTAAAACATACATGTGAAAATAGAAATTGCCACAATTAATGACTACTTGGTAATAATAAAAATTTAAATCTAGATCTATCAGTAATAAACTACAAATTTGAGAATATCATTTCTGCCTTTTTTTTGATATTTTTGTACTCTTTTCAAGTGGCAACTTAACTAATTCACATGTATGTTTTAAATAATTTGACTGGAGCGAGCATGCAATATCGCAAACAATAATATAAGTGTGATATGTAGCTAAATACAGTTTCAAAATTTAAATTAAAATTAGATCTTAATATCAAATAAATATTAGTATTTGGTGCTGATAGACAAAATGGATCTTGCTGATTATGTGGCTACAAAATACATTTCATTCATACTGACAAAAATATTAACATTGTTCAAGTAATTGCTTATTGTTATAAAAAGTCAACAATTGATTTTCAAGCAAACATAATTTACAACGCAATTGCAAAATCAGTAATCTTCGTCTTATGTGCAAAAGTTGAATGATCCCAGTATCAATGTTTTCCAAGAAATGATTTGTTGAAGAATTTCGAAAACAATGAGATATTAATTATCATATTGTATGACAAAACATAAATATGTGCACAAAAGTATATAAAAGTAATTACGTATATATAATTTTTTTATTACTTTAATATGAGTGTTGTTAAATTTTAAAATTATTAAATAAGATGTTTCAAAAATCATAATACTATGATTCAGTAACTAAATTAATTAAATTTCCAAACAGCTACTAAGTAATCTAAATTAATTATGGTCGATTAAAATTTATTTGAAAATTAACTAAGAGAAGAGATTATTTATATTTTTTTTAAAGAAAAATATTTTTAAAATAATTAAAATTGCAGTTAGAAAATGTTAATTTAGTGATCACACCTTAATATTTTAACACAATTTTCCTTTCGGTTTCATATAAAAAAAATATAAAAATTTCGCATTACAAATATTAATAATCAAAATATATAAGAGAGTATAGAACCATTTATTTAAAATCAAGAATCAATTTGTTTATTTATTCTAATAAAAAATATTATTCCCATTACTAAATTCTATATCTCGTATTTAGTTTACCCAAAGTAGGTTTCTGAAACATTTCTTGAGAGATATTTTTTATGGATTAATTTAGAACGTATTGAGATATAATCTTAAAAATCATCACGTTTCATAGAATGTATTTCTAATATCGTGAATGAATGTATAGTAAATTAAGTATTGGAAGATATTGGCATACAATTGACCTCGACTTCAAGAACCATAAATTATATCAAATTATGTAGGAAATCAGATTCGAAAATAAAGCCAGGATAGAATAATAATAGTGGGTTACAAATTAAATTGATCCTCTTATATATTGCTATCTTTCAGTTATTTATATTTTAATTAATAAGTAGTTTGGAAGTTAATTTAATTTTATACTAATTTAGCCTAGTATAGTTAATTGAATGCGATTTGTTATGTTTAGAAATTAATCTAAATTGAGAGTAATATATTTTAATTTTTTCAAGTTACCTGTTCTTCAACAACAATAATTTCTTTTTTGTATTAATTTACAACTATAATATTTTTCTATAGTAGTAATTATTCAAATTAAAATTAAGAAGTGCCTGAGAATGGTGGAAAGTTCTTGTATTTTTAAAGTTATTTTTTAATCCTGCAGTTTTACTTGTTGTCGACTTTGCAACAGGTGTAAAAATTAATGTATATAGTGAAAAATGCTCACTATTGAATTTTGCCAATATTCTCCAAACTTCAATTAAAAAGTTTTACATCATACCAAATGATAGAGCAAATCAAGTACAACTGAGGCGAGATGCATTTGCTGGTGCATAATACTGAAGAAAAATCTTGTATTTTGAGTAAATTTGGTCACTAACTCCTTTACTATTTTTAGCGGTAAACATAAAGCAATATTATAAAATCGTGTAGATAAAAATTTATAATTAGTATTCGCCAGGAGTGCTGCATGACCCTACCCACCAGATAGATAATATGGAAACCACCTATTCGCGATGTTTGCTTTCTAACCAAGAGATGAATGACTTCTTACGAAATTCGCGAAATGTGGGACTTCGTATTGTATTATATGGACAAGCTTTCAAAATGACAATTCGAAGAGAAGGGAAGGATGGTAGGATGGTACATCATGCCAGGAAAGCATAGTTTTGCAAAACAAATCGTTAACCGATGATAAATTATAGACTAAACTCATAATGGAAGAAAAACACAACTTAAATAAAAATACTATAAGGAAATAATCTCGCATTAATGAAAATTCCATTACCATTTCGTCTTCCGTTCCTAAAAATTTCTCCGAATGCAATTACTTTATTTACAAACGAAATTCCATCGACGTGAAATGTTATGACAATTTTATCAAAGCCTGCTGGCAAAAATTCCGTAGACAATAATACATGGACAGCCAGCAGAATAAGCAAAAAGATAAATGAGCGGTTTTTTAAAGATGACATTGAAATATGATAAGCCAGATTACGCAAAGGAAGCAGCCACTGTCGAAAACTTTTATAAATCGTTACCATTGAAAGATCCGTTCTAATGTAAGAGATAAATTATGGTCCATTAGAGTTTACTGCTTAAATATGGCTATTTCAAATTAGGTGAATATACTAATAATATCAATAATTAAAAATTCAACTGACCTTGCGTCCAAAAGCAAATTTGAAGAAGAAGTTGAGGATTCCATTTGGAATACGAGTTCCAAGAGCATGTTGCAAATTGACTTTGTATCCTTGATGACACTTTCTGGGTACTTTGTACGCCACCAGTAAACGATCCATACCAAGTGGTTTTCAATCATGGATACCTGAAAAAAAAACAAAATTAAATGATAAAAGACCCTTGGCTTACATATATTATTAGGTCTAAAGATGTGATAGCGAAGTACTGATTGTAATAAATAAACAGGAGTGAAAATCATTTCA
The DNA here is from genome assembly GCF_003426905.1 of Ctenocephalides felis. Classification (NCBI taxonomy): domain Eukaryota; kingdom Metazoa; phylum Arthropoda; class Insecta; order Siphonaptera; family Pulicidae; genus Ctenocephalides; species Ctenocephalides felis. The sequence continues at coordinate 5,744,658 of NW_020539724.1, read as the reverse complement.
TGTTCTTTCGATGAAGAATCACTTCTTTGATATAGTCGAATTTATACTTGTTTATCTATGGATATAATTAAAGTAGAAATTTTCATGTTCTTCAGATGAAGAATTAGTTTTTGATATAATCAAAATTTATACTTGTTATCTATGGATATAATGTAAAGTAGAAAGTCCATTCGTTAATTCGTTAATTAATTAAAAAATATTGATTACTATATTACACATCATTTAATTCAAATTCTCCTCCATCTTTATAATAGAATTACTGTTCTTGTCTTCGATCAAATTAAGAATGTATGATTTCCTTATGCGTCATGGATATATCACAGATTTCATGTCAGTGTCACCAAAAATCCCATAAAATATACTCAAGGGTGTAAAAATCCCTCGACCCAAACAACAACAACCCTACTGTATTATTTAGACGCTCGACTGATTTTTAGTATCAGAGTTAACATGAAACGGCACATTTGAGACAACTACACCCATTGTTGAAGCAGATATTGAAGGGTTTCTTCAAAAGCTATTAGGCATTAAATCAAATCACATGATAAATAAAATAAACAACATTTTGGATAATGATTGAGGGTAGTAGTTGTCTCTAAATTGGTGTTAAAGATTAAAGATGAAACTTAGAAAAATGTGAATAATGTAATGTTTTATTATGCAAATTAATTATTTGTACTATTCATATTGATTTTATGTTTAACAAAATTAAAATAAACTTTTATCAAGAAAAATGGCGCTATAATGGCGTCCACTTAAAACCGGTACGCCATTTCGACGCTCAACCTAAAACGACGCCTCGATCAGGGTGAGTGACTGATAACCGTACCGGCTTTCTGCGGAACACGAGATAAAATGGCGCCCGAGTTAAATTTTACTTCTGAATAATTATGAAAAATGTTTTTTCTTATACAAATAAAAAATTTAAATTCGCTTCAGAACAAATTATTGAGCATATAAAATGTATTCATCTAAGTATGAAATAATTTATGGCTGGTTTATGAAGCAAGAAATTTTGTATATTGGATCTTTTTGTTATGAAATTTCTTGACCAGCAATGCTCTATCAACAGAGATTGTTAATAAATTAGGATAAAAATAAAAAAACGACAATTATTACATAATTCACTTAAATTATATATTTTATTTACCATAGCATGGGAGACGTTGCGTTGTTCTGGTGTCAAAGCAGCATCCAGATCCTTTCCGTAGCGTTTGGACAACTCCTTCATGATGATGGCACTGTCAGCAATTTCTTCTCCATTCAATTCGACGAAAGGCAATTGTCCTTTCTTGCTGCGGAATTTCATCTTGTGGTCGACATTCTGGAAATAGAGAAATAAGATAATTAATAATAGTTTTTGTACTATAAATGCAACTGAACCTAAAGCTCAGTAGTGAAATAAGTTGCAATATGATGATGTATTGATGTCAAAAATTGATCTATTAATAACTTTTGAATTATTTCGTTACAATTATATCAGAAAAAAGTATTTGTTTTTAACTTTGCTCTAACATTGATATAATAAGATCAGTGTGATCCAATGACCAATATACAGTAAGTTTCCTTCATATCTAATGAAATTGAGTCTTCTTCACAAAATTAAAATTATTATTATTAAATTTATTCAATATTTGTCAAGAACCATATTTCGCTTGCCTAGGAAATTTAACATTTCACATCCTGTGTCTGTTAGCATTCATTCGTTCGATAATTGCTGGATAGGAGTCATAACTTGATATATCTCCGACTTCTATTCTTATGCATCACATCTGGTTATCTCATAAATACTCACACATTGGAAATTTCATACGACGCAAGCATTTTTATAAAATGCATCTGTTTTATAGATTACATAATGGATAATGCTCTGATGCTTTCTATGAAATAACATACTGCCTTACAATGTCCACTTAGTTTCCAAAATTTGAAATTAGATGGTATTCTCTATTTTGTACTATCATGAAGATTTTGTGGACTAATGGATTAAAATCTTATTACCATAACGACAAAAACTAGCGTTCCAAGGAAACGAGTGCATTATATCATATTTCTTCTCAGGAGCATCGAGGCATATAGAATTCATCATTTAAATTGCTCGTTGTCTGCTCCATGTACTTGTCAAAATGTTTAATATCGTTCATGGAAGACGAACGGCCAGATATAATATAATTCCAGTCGGCGA
>NW_020539724.1:5717146-5741473 GCF_003426905.1 Ctenocephalides felis | reverse complement strand
TTTGAAAAGAATGTGAATTTGAACTGATCATCTGATTTACAGAAAGATCTTTTTTACTAGAAGTTTGGCTATCTTGATCAGAATTAAAGAGCCTTAACTAAAGCTGTCTACAACATTTAAGAATATGTACCATAATCTACTAATAGTATTCATTTCTTCAGTTTCAGAATATTCCTATTTCTCTTCATAATCCTATCGATATTTTGGATGTCTATGCTATTATCCTGGCTAAATTTTCACTACTATTTTTACACTCATGTAATTATTAATGCACTACATGCACCAGCCATTTTATATGTCTGTGTTTTAAGTCAGAAACATGTCAATTTTTGTTACGAAAGTCATGCTGTTATGGACAAGAAGCAGTTCCACAGAACGAATGGGGTGATGAAATGACGCATATGAATGGCTTTGACTATTGAAAAATATTGCCTTATAAATGTGATATTGATATAAATATATATTTGTATTAGATTATTTGTTATAATGAATTTACATTGTTCACTGATTTCCACCTATCTTGGCTATGATTTACCTCAACTACGATATAGTTAATTTTTAACACTAAAACCTAACATACACTTTCATATAACCAACAATCAAATTGTAATTGAATTATTATGAATTATGTTGTTTAGAAGTGATATATAGTAAAGAAGCAAGTTGTTTTGCCAATGGTCACTAATCACATTTTGTTAAGAACAAATTATTTAGAAGTTGAACCTCAATGAGCAACTAAATTGCTAGTTGAATTTCCAAGCAATCTCGAATAAGCAATTAGCATTGCATAAAGTGTACTTATTTAGAAGTTGAACCACAATGAGCAAATAATAGTATTAAGTTTTTAAGCATAATTTATTACGAATAAGCGTAATAACTTTGCGTGTTTAAATTATTTATATAGAATTTTATATTGCAATTTTAATCTAAGTCAATTTTTGAATGACTTTATATAATATTACATTTTATATTATAATGTTTGTATATTGTACATTATTGTAAACCGAAGAAATAAAATTTATTCATTAACATTTATAGCATTTTTCAGGAATATTGATTTAACTTAATGTCTTTCATGTTTTATTCATCTTTCTGATAAATAAAACACTAAAGCTATAAAAATAAATGACTAAATCTAATCACTTACTTGTGAAAACAGTTTTCCGTCCTTGCAGTGTATGAATTTTGATAATTGGCATCTAACAATTAGATGTGAGTCATCCAAAACAGTATTAAAAAACCTGCGTGTAGGTAACAATGCTTCTAAATCAATTAAGAGTTCTAAAAATCTTTCCAAATACCTAACAGTATATTTTGGTAAATCTTCATCAGTAACCTCATTTATTGAGTCAAGTACATTTAAAAATTTCATCATGAGACGCTGAAAGTAAAAAAGGCATAAAATAAAAATAATGACAGAAAAATTTTACTTTTATTACACTTTAATCAAGTAAAAAAAAATACCTGTAGAAAGCACCTTTCCCATAGCAGCTTTTCCAACATATCTGGTTTATCTTTTTTTTGGAGAGCTTTATAAATTTTTCTCCATTTAGGTATTTTCTTTAACTCATATTCTCTTCTGCCTAAAAATGTATTGAATATATACAATAAATTGAAACTATAAGAAACAATAAAAAAACTGAGTCGTTGAATGTTAATTTACCTGGATCTAAACAGCACCACATTGACAAAGAGACCAATCGCTTAGTTTGTTCTCTGCACAAAGCAACTTCCATACTATTGAAGCAGTGATTCAAAAAAACTATTAAAGCTGTAGCTTCTTGCATAGCATTTTCAGTCTGAGGAGTATCAGCTAAACACGCTCTCAGCACTTGTTGAAAAAATGCTGAAAAAGCTTCTGGTCGTCTTTCAAAAGCTTGCCATGCTTGGACCCGTTCTCTGAATTTTTCATTTAACATAACGACTATGGACATCATGTGAGCATGTGAAGACTTCTCAGAATAAGTTGGCCATAAGTAATTTTCTAGGTATTGACTGAATTCAAGCATCATTATACGTCGAATTGAAAATTTTGTACCACATATTTCTCTTAAATATATGTCGTCTATTATGGAAGGATTATAAGGAAGGTGTGATCCGGCAGTACTTGGGGCCCAGAATTGATTAGCAAGCTTAAGAAATAAAATAAATATATTAGAAAATTTAAAAGTGTGGGAATATAATTTTAGGTTAAGCCGACATTAATCTTACCATAGTAATTTCATCCGCATTAATTTGATCCACAGTGACTGTGGGAAGTTTTGCTTTTACAGCAGTCTCTGCTTTTTCCATTTTTTATACTTTTATTAAACACTTTACAATAAAAACACTTATTCATGTAAAAGAAGTAAAAGAACTTAGATTTATTGGTTATGTTTATTGCAACAACTACTGAACTGATTGTCAAAAGCTTTCGACGTTTGTCGTAGGTGGCTCCACAGTAGGATGAAATTGATAATAAAGGCGCCATTTTTGAATTCAAAATAATGTTCTATCAATTTCAAATAAATATTTATTTTATTTATTTTTGTCGTTATTTATATATTTATTACATATATCCATATGAATACGTTCAAACACAACTAAGCCTTAAATTAAAACATATATTTTATAAGTTTTTATAAAAATATTTTCATACTATTAATTAAAATCTATCTGAATTGTTTTCTGTTATAGTCACATAGATATTGGTTTCTATTTTTACTATATTATTATTATTATAATAAACGCTGTCTGCTTGAAGGCAGATCCATGGGGTGAGAGTTCTTGTACTTTGAAAGAGCTGGTTTCTATCCCGCATAATACGCTTTCTCGCATATGATGCGTTTTTAGTTAGTTCCAAATAATTATAATATAACTATAAAATATAAATTTCATAGTATTTGAGTTCAAGTTGAAAAAATACATTATTTTTTAAATATAAAATGAAGGTTACATATACATAGGTGAGATTACATAAAGGAGGATAGGTACATAAGTTGTCTACCCTTGGGTATTAACCTTTACATTAAATATTTTTAAAAGTACATTTATATGTATTAAAGAAAAACGGTATATTAAATCGAACATGTATAATAAAAGAAAAATTTTAACAATTCTTAAAAAAATCGCATGGCAATATTTAGCAATATGAATAAAGTTCCTATTACAGCTATGAGTCGATCAGGCTATAGTTTGACATTATATAATAAGTACACAGTAAGAGTAAGAAATACACGTCGTGTTATGAATGAATCTATTATCAAAACAAAATTATGTCGCAACATTTGAACAACAAATAGCTATTACCAAATAATTCTCCTAAAATAGAATCATCGCCGGTGGCCTCATACAAATGACGTCAAATTATTGACGAAATCGACGCGTAAATTCTTTTCGAATATTGTCTCTTTTTCTCCAGGATCTAAATAAATCGTTTTCACACGCATTTCACCTTTCTCCATCACTTAACAACCGTCTGCAGACGAAATGTCTAACATTAACTTTATTTGTTGGTTTATTTTATTAACAGGTTTAGATGTTGTAAATATGAAAGTAAAAGTCTTATTAATTCATGTAATAATAGATCGGTTTAATGGAGCTTAGTCCTGTGGAATAATAGCAGAGAACACTGATATAGCAGTTAACAGCTATAATATTTTGTTATATACTTTAGTTTACATATATACATTTGCTCTAGTTTACTTAATTATAAGAATATTACTAGAAACTTTGCAAAACATTATCATTAAAATATTGAACACAGTTAACTGGTCAAGACTACATAAAATACTGGGTGATCTATACATTATCAAATTTATATTATAATCGTTAACACTGAAGGCGATTTCTTTTAATATTAATCATAAGTTCTAAGACTCCCATTTGAAACTCAACAATCTCGTCTTCAGTCAGTGTTTGTAAGGAAGGTAGAATACCTTTAAAAAACGATATATGTCTATCTCCAATATCTCCCAAAATTGTTGGAGACTCTACTTCTGTCTTAACTTTTTTCCGAGCAGGACTAGAAGTTATTTCAGTGTTTGCAGAATTATTTTCCCGATCGCTCTCGTCGCTTTCAGAAAGATTTTTTGCAGGAACTTCCACGAAATTGAAATGCTCATTGGTAAGGGATGAATTTAAAGTGCTGTCTTCAGCTGATGGTAGTTTGAATGTGTTTTTTAGAAACTTTAAGTTTTCACTATATGTATAAGGTTTTATTGGGGTTTGTGAGTATTGTTCTTTTCTTAATGATTTGAGGTAGGCGTCTCGGATGTTTGTCCAACGTTTCAGAATTGCCCTCCCTGGGAAGAAAAAAAATAAATTTGTATTATATGATAGCAACATAGCTCAGAGTCTTACTGATAAACTTGCAATCATAAGGTATTATCGAGTTATATGGAATGACTTTTAACTTTTTGAAATCGGTGCAGCCATTTTTGAGAAAATGTCGTCGATGGATCAAATTTGGGCACATATACAAACACACACATATACAGACATATAGCACACATCCTTTTTTCAAATTTCGTGACAAACTGTTCAGAATGTCTTGAATCGTCGAGGAAACGTAAAGTAAAAATCATAATTAGTAATCGAATTTTCTGGCAAAAAATAGTTTCTTTGGGAAGTAAATAAAGGTTTAATTAAGTTTTTTGATAATTATAAAACAGGTAAGCTTACATTAAAATTTAAAATAAATTATTATTTGAATAAATACTGCAATTGGATTTTTAGCATACGCTTCATTTCCCAAGATTAGAGAAAATAATTAAAACAAGTGTTTGTAAGGAAGGTAAATAATAGGAATATCGTTACAAAAATATTCAGTGTATGAAAAAATAATCAAAAATCAATTATATTATAATAAAATAAATTTTACCCACAATAATCATTCTTCAAGCTATCTTCAAAATTTTGGAAATCACTGTTCATTGCCAGGCAGACTTCATTCCAAGCTTTTTTGCATTCGTTCCGATCCTTGTGCATGGAATATGATTTATCCCAAAGTACTGGATGAGCTTCTATGGCAGCCAAAAGTGACTCCGTGATTATTTCAAAAGATGCCATGATTAACCAACCCTTTAAACTACAACTTTAATTTTAAAATTACAACAATATATAAATTATGGATTAATTTTAGTGTAAACGAAAACACAATATTCACTTGCACGGTTTTTGTAGAGGAATGAGACGCCGGTCCGTCGCCGTACCGACGCCGGCTCGATATACCAAGGGCGAAACAGTGAAGGACAATTATAAAAAAATATAAAAAGGATATGAGCATATATCAATTTCTATTTGTTCAGAAGCAATCAATATACAAATATATATAAAAATTAAAAAAACTTGTCTTATGAAACAATTAAATTTTTGCACACGTGCATGGTTTTAAAGAAATTTTTGAGTAACTACTTTATTATTATACCTATACCTACAAAATTTTCAATTTATTTTCAAATGAAAGAAAAAAACTTATGCAGTTTAATTTAATTCGTTTGTAATTATATTATTTTCAAGATATGGGGGCGTCCATTAATCACGTGAGTGAATTTTTAAGGATTTTTGAACCCTCCTTCCCCCTTGGTGATATTCAAAATTACCTCCACTCTCCCCCACCAAACATCAAGTGTATTTTTAGGTACGTGAAAAAACTGTAATTTTTTTTATTTTTTTTTTAAAGTTTGAACCTTTTTTAAAAAAATAGTTAAAAAATAAATACACGTGATATCTTACTATACCCCTCGCTCCTCAACGATATTTTGTGATTTTTTGTCAAATCCTTAAAAGCTCACGTGATTTATGAACGCCCCCTATGTATTAAGATATTTGGGCTAATAATATTAATATTTATATAAAATTTAAGTAAAGTTTGTAAAATTTGCTTTTCTTTAATGTTTTCAACTAGCTTTATTTTAAAAATCTATGACAAAATTTAAATTTTTCTACGCAGGTACAATTTTAAAAATATTAACATATTTGTTCAAAACGAATTTGTCAATATCACATGAATTTTTTTAATAAAAAAAATTAATAAAATTACCTTTATAAAATTCTTCTATTTTTGAATAAACTCTTCGACCTTCAATGAATGTATAAACTGAAGCTCGGGAGCTTTGCCGGGTCTGAACGAATTCACACGATCACGGTTTTTATAGAACTCTGGGATTCCCAATCTTTGTTTATGTATATAATATATATATATATATATATATATATATATATAACAAAATCAATATAAAAAAATATCTTTAATAGCAACTACTTATTTGCACATAAACACTAAATGCTGAAAGTTGTTTAAACTGCTTTATTAATATATACTTAATTCATTTTATTTTAATAATTATGTAATTATATAAAAATAAAATTCACTAATTCAGTTAATATGTACATTTAAATTTGTAACACCAACATCCTCTTACTTAATAAGTTACAAAAATAAAATTGCACTTCTTATCATTTTAGTATAAAAATATTAAGGTAAAGCAATTAATATTTAAGTGATTTTAAAACACTATTTATTGGTTATATATAAATGTCTCAAAATCGTTTTCCCGTTTTAAAAAAAGAAAAGAAAATTATGTTTGAGTCCGATTTTTCTTCATATTTATAATAAGTTCCAAAACACCCATTTGCAATTCAATGATCTCATCTTCTGTAAGCGAATGCAAGGAAGGCAAAATTCCCCTAAAAAACAAGATGTGCCTGTCGTTTGCAATTTCCAAGAGATTTGAAGGTATAACTGCTCCTTTAGGCTGACCATCTTCTTCCATCTTCCTCTGCAGTATTTTAGCAGTTTGTTCCAATATTTGTCTACTACTATTTCCTTCTTCTAATATTAATTTATTCCTTTTTGGTTCTGGATTATCAGATTCAGCACCATCGTCATCTCCACTATTAGAGCAACTCTTTGATGGAATTTCCACGAAATTCATATCGTCGTTGGCGTATGAGGAATTAGATGAGGAATCTTCAATAATTGGGAAATTCACTGTCTTATTAAAAAATTTCAAATATTTTGCGAATGTGTACGGTTTCATTGTTTTGCAAAACCGTCGCTTTCTTAAGGATCTTAGATAGGAATCTCTGATGTTTGTCCATTTTTTTTGGATAAGTCGCGCTGGAAGAAAAAAATTATAACCCCATTGTAAGTATACCCATGCTTATGTTAAATCTTTATATAAAATTTAATTTTATTGTCTTGAAAGGGATCGTTCAAGTATTACGTAAGCAGATTTATTACAATTATTTACCCGCCCCCCCACCCCCTTGTCAGCAAAAGTAAGCAAAGCTCTTTGCCTTGTCAACCCAAAATAAGCAAATCAACAACCCCCCGCCCCCCTATAGTGCTTACGTAATACTTGAACGGCCCTAAAGGTTAAACACATAATTTTTCACCCTTTCCACTCGGATGTCGTGGCTCCGGCGACAAAATACGCGTTATTTTTTCAATTCGCGAGTGGAAAGGATTAAATTGGCTAATTGATTTAAGCACCTCATACAGACTAACAGATTTTTACTAATACTAATATATTCGTTTTTATTTATTCATGCAATTTTTTAATTATTAGAAAATTGAATTTGATAAGAATGAATATTTTAGAAATAAATTGTTTCGTTTCTCAAATAATCAAAAAAGTGTATAAATGTTAAAAAAAACTTCTTTGTTTTTAATAGCTATTACTAATTATGATTTTTAAATTTCTGAACTAAAAATCTTCTGGTTTACTTCATAAAATTATTTATTTCATATTTTAAAAACTTGTTGAACGTCTGGGGATATGCAATGTCGTCTCCTTCTGGACCAGGGTCAAGATGTTTGTTGAGTATTTGATTTGAAAAATGTTTAAGTAAAAAGTAAATTCCTATTAATTAAATAATTGTATAAAAGTATAATAATTCTTACTTCAAACAATAATACTGAGAAAGAGTACATACCATAATCCCAGAATAATGAGTAAATATAAATACATATTTGAAAACATTTTTTTTCAAAAGGAACACTCTTAGATCAGAAATTTAATATCTTTGTATATTAATATTTACATTACAAAAAATATAGTCTTACCAAATTGTTCCTTCGATTTCTCATCATACTTTTCATAATCCGCGTTAAGCTTCAGGCAAATTTCATCCCATGCTCTCCTACTTTTATTTCTATCATGATTATCAAGTGATTTGTCCCAAATTATTGGATGTGCCTCAATAGCACCGATAAGTGACTTAGGATAAATAGTGATATTTGTAACAGGCATATTTAATAAACTCCTATATATAATTTATTATTTTGAACCCCACATGAATGTTTGTTATTGTGAAGTCTGTACGAGCAGACGAACGGCTCGTTGCCAGAGACCGTCGCGACGACGCGTCGGGCCGTTGCCGTTCCGCACATGACTCAATATCCCAAGGACAGGGCAGCAGAGGTAAGCCGCAGGTCTCGGGGATAATAGAAATAAAATAGATAGAAAAATAATTGAAATATTAAAAAATTAAATTAAATATAATTCGAAGTTGACGAACAGCTGACACGATCTAGAGAGAAGACATAGCAACGGATAGAGAGGCACGAGCATCTTTGGAGGAGGCCTATACCCAATCCGAGGTTCTGGCCGACTAACTCTATACATCATGTATTGTGTACATATCTTCTTATATATAAAAATAAACCGCAAAATGTGTGGGTAAGCGCATAACTCAACAACGCCTGGACCAATTTGCCCAATTATTTTTTTAAAATGTTTGTTGAAGTCCCAGGATGGTTCTTACGGCGAGGAAAAATCGATTAATTGCCAGGAAAACTCTAACAGCCTTTTGCTTTTTCTCATACCAACTAACTTTCTCTAACAAAAACGTAGAATTAATTTGAGCTTTAAAACTATTATATAAAGTTCATATTAAATTACAAGCACTCATTGTATACTCCTTCTAAACGATTATTCGGATTTTGATAAATTTTTGTTGTTGTTGTAAGTTTGTTGAGGAAATTTTCTAAGAATATAAAGTACTGGGGTGTATGTGCAATATTGTAGAAATAAATGGAAAAATGAACCTAGACAATATTAGAATATGTATAATAAATTTATGATTATGAATAAGAAAAATGTAATGTCTGCATTATTATTGCCAAAAAGCAGCTGACATGTGCCAGAAATTAAAATAAAATAATATATAGTATATTAAGAGCAGATTGAATGATACACATATGAACAGGATATGACAAATTCATTCACTTAAAATATGAAATTAAGTATTAATCAGGGTCGGTCCTACCTTTAATGCGATGCATACGAAAAATACGAGCGCACGCCTTAGGGGGCGCCAACACAAATTTCGGATATTAAATTTTCAATATAGTTTTTTTTTTCAATATATAATTTCCTTTCATCTTTTACTAATCTTTCCACAATATTTTTAGAATTCGTAAAAATTTCACTGTATAACAACAAATGGGAAAGAAAAGATGAATACATACAATTCGGCCCTCACTATACCGATTAGGATAAGTTTAATATGCAATTTTGGATACCTTAAATAATAAAAAATTAAATTAATTTAATCCAACATGAAGTACCAGTGTTATGTTATGATGGTTATGGTAATGTTATACCGTTTAAAAGAATTCAATTTTCAATATAGTGTGGGAATTGACTCATAATTTTATTTAAAGCAGTTCTGCATTTAACATCGCTCATATTATAAATGAATATGCATTTTGGCGTTAAAAGTTATTTAAAAAACAATAACAGCATGGGTACAGGACAACATCTGTCGGTCATCTAGTTACTTAATACAATAATGTTCTGTATATACATGTTTATGTTAATTTTTTATTAAAAAGGCAAGAAATAAATTCAGAATCATCACAAGTTAAAATAATTGTAAATTTTTACAATTACTACCTAGACTCGATCCGAGTACCTATGTCGATCCAAGTAGAGCCTGCTACTATTACGACCATGCTGCTGCATTATAAATTTAAATTTAAATAATCACGTAATAAATTTGCTTTTTTTCTATATCTGCAGCATTTCATTTTCATGTTTATATTTTTTCATTTTATTTTATTTTATTTTTCCTGGTAGGAAAATCCATGGCCTTCACAGCCAATACGAATGGAACGAGCTCTGCCGGATTCCTACGAATTGGAACGTCACGGCTCGGTTTTGTGTCGTCTACTGCTCCCGCAAAATTGTACGATCAGCATTTTTAAAAAATGATGATATTGGTTCCCAAACCAGGAATAAATCATCCAAAGTCGAATAAAAACACTCACTAACTAATATAAAATTAAAGCTTATCTCAATTTCATTTATTGTCAACACAGCTGTGCACCACATCGGCTTTGGTAGTGTATTTAAAAAAAAAATCCACAATTGAAAAAAAAAATTTAAACATTTCACGATTTTGGCTAGGTACTAAAAATACACGTAATATTGGATGGGATAGGGGAGATAGGATAATTTATTAAAATATCAACACGTCTCATTAAGGAATAAAGGTTCCAAAAGTCCTTAAAAATCGATCACGTGATTATTAGACGCACCCTTATAAAAACTCTTCAACTCAAAGAAAACAATTTATATAATTCTGTTTTTAACGCGACCAAATGTGTTTGGAAAAACATAAAACTCATAAATCTAACTTTTATATCAATGAAATAAATACAGGATAGAACAATCTATAATTAATCTTTATTTACAAAATATAAAATACATCCCTCTGGCAATTATAAAAACTATTATTTTAGCTACAATGAAGACGATTTCTTTTAATTTTTACAATTAATTCTAGAACACCCATTTGAAATTCAAGAATTTCATCATCCGTCAAGGTGTGCAAAGAAGGCAATATACCTCTAATAAACGAAATATGCCTATCATCAGCCTGATTAGTTGATTTAGGTAATGTTGGTTTAGTCTGTACAATTTTTGGTTCACATGCACCAGTTTCTCTTAAATCATTACTTGTAAAATTTATATCTTCTACTGAATTGTGATCATTACTGGGACCTTCTTCATCCGAGCAGTATTGTGTGGAAACTTGGATGTAATTAAAATTTTCGATACCGGCTGAAGAGTTAGATAAACTATCTTCTACAGGTGGTAAATCAAAAGACTTGTGCAAAAATTGTAAGTGTTTGGCATAAGTATATCTTTTAGTCGGAGCATGCGAAGTCCGTTCCTTTTTTAAAGATTTGAGATAGGAGTCGCGGATGTTTGTCCATCTTTTTAAAATAGCCATCCCTGATAGAAATAATTCAACAAATTATTATCTATCAATTTATTAATATATTTAAGTTATACTTACGAAAGTCGTCTTTCAGGCTGTCATGAAAATTAGCATATTCGCTATTCATTTCCAAGCAAACATCGTTCCAAGTGTTTCTACATTCAATTCGATTCTTGTGCATTTCATGTGATTTATCCCACAAAATCGGTCGTGCTTCGATAGCAGCCAGTAGGGATTCGGTTATTATTTCAAAAGACATGATTCACAATTTTCTAAATTGTATAAAATTTATATATTTATAACAATTCACATACGTATTAACTATATAATCTATTAATGAATTAAAGCTAGATATAAATATTATAGTTTAGGTTGATTGATGAATGAAACATTAGAAGTTACCACAAAAGGCTTAGAGAGATATTCATGGATCTTCGTTGATATAATTTTAATTATGTCAAAATTAGAGTTCGTTCTCTGCATATAAGGTCTGGTATTAAAATATTTATATATGTGCACTTCTCTTACAGTTGTTTTTATCTGGATTAAGACATTGCATTGAAAATATGCGAGAGACAAGTTAATCCGTTCTGGCAGAAGAAATAAGAGCAAATTACTCATACATCGATCTCATGCGTGCACGTTCTGTATTTTTTATAATAAGTCAGTGTATTTATATAAGGCTAGGAACAGATGGACAGGAAAAAATCTTTAAATTTAAAGCATTTTTAATAAAATTATCGCTTCTACGGGCTACCTATTAAAAATACACCTTACTTAATTTATAATTACTTAAATAAATCGGTCCAGTAGACGTTGAGAAATATTTTAAGGTGTTCGATTTGACGATCAACTCTATCATCATAAAAAGTTTCATTAACTGAGGTTCTTCTTGTTAGCAACGCCAAGCCCAAAAAAATCAATAAAAATTCATTTAAGCTCTTTTGAGAAACCTTCCCAAAGCCATGAAAATTAATCGGAATTTGGGAATAATCGTGGTTAACATTGATGAGAAGTATATACAAAAATCGGTCCAGTAGACGTTGAGAAATATTTTAAGGTGTTCGATTTGACGATCAACTCTATCATCATAAAAAATTTCATTGAAATTTGAGGTTCTGTTAGCAACGCCAAGCCAAAAAAAATCAATGAAAGTTCATACAATCTTATTTGAGAAACCTTGCCAAAGTCATAAAAACGATTCGGAATTTGGGGATAATCGTAGTTCGCACTGAAGAGAAGTCTATGAAGGAGTCTCTATAAAAATTTCAAATAAATCGGTACAGAAGTTATGTAATCGTGGGTATCGTTCCGGCAAAAACACATGGGAAGATATATCTCCAAAAATATTGGTGGAGCGACTAGGGCGGATGCAGAGCACGCCATTATGGAGTGCAAAAAATGAGAAAAGAGTAGGCAAGAATTAGGGAGGGAGATGATAGAGCAAAAAATCTTCTTCCCAACTTATTTTATAACATTGTTGACAAAAAAAGAATATATGGTGCGCTATATAATTATATACAATGTAATAAAATAAAATTGTAAAATTAACTTACAAAATGTATATGACTAATATAGGTACATACAAAATCAAAAACTTAATAAACGTTAAAAAAAATCTCCGAAAATAAATTAAATGTTGAAAAATTCTCTTGTACACATATTCTCAAAGAGTTAATCTTTGAAAACACATAAAAAAAACAAAGTCGATTTCTAGATGATCTAGAAAATTCTAGATGATACGCCCATAAATTATCAATATGTTGCGGATCCCACAAACACCTCACAATTCTTCATAGACACCTAAGGGGTCGATCTGGGCCACGCATGTAAAAAATATGTGTTTTATAACGGTATTTGTAAGAAAATTCGATTGCTATATTTAACCCCCAGCCTAAATTGACTTTTACATCACTATACAAATCGTACTTTTTGTCGATGTCCGCCCGTCCGCCCGAACCCGAAGAGAGTCAGCCCGTCAGGTCTCTCTCCGGCTGTGAACGTACGCTATTGAGACGAAGTCCCGTGTATCCGGGTTCATTGACGCTTCAGAAACCGGCGAAAGAATTTCTAAACGGAAGTAGAGAAAGCAGACACATCTGCGTTCTTTGTCATTTAATACAATGTGTTTTGATGTTGCGATTAAATTACTGACATACAACTAACAATTCTTTATTTATATATCTTGATAATATTAATACTTTTCATACATTTCAAATTGCCATATAACAATTTGCTAAATTTGACGTGCAATGAATGGATAGGATAGCGTTTACATATTGCTTTGTTGTTACTCCTAGGGGGGCGTCCATTAACCACGAGATCGATTTTTAGGGATTTTTGGGTACACCCCTTGGTGATACGTCGTAATATTTAAAACTATCCTTCTCCCCCACCAAAACATCACGTGTACGTGATATTTAAAACTACCCCTCTCCCCCACTAAAACATCACGTGTATTTTTTTACGTAAAATTTTTCGAATTTACGAAAAAATTGTAAAATTTTTGATTTTTTTCAAATTTAGGTTAAAAATAAATACACGTGATATCTTACTAGACCCCCCTCGTGATTTTTCATGATTGTTTGTCAATCCCCCAAAAAACCTCACGTGATTAACGGACGCCCCTATGCGTAATTTATTTTTAATATAAATATCATGCAAACATTGCTTTTTTGATATTTATATTTAAGTAAAATTTGCCTCATTAATCACTTGAGGCTTAAAAGGGGTGGAGAGTTTTGACAAAAAAAAAATCATAAGATATCACGTGTGAGAGGAAGTGTCTAGTAAGATATCACGTGTATATATTTTTTACCTAAATTTAGAAAAAAATCTAATTTTTTTTTTTAAAAATCTAAAACTTCACGTTTTTTATTTCTCAAGATGCAATTACAATCTGTCCTTATAATACAAAAACATTTAGAAATTATGAATGACAATATGAAAAGTTAAAAACCAAAATAGAGTTTACCTAGTGGTACAACACTCTTTCAATTTTTTTCTAGAAACCAAGAATTTACACAATTTTAGGCGAGGGAAGAAAGATAATTTTAATAAAAAAAAATTTTTTATCATCGAATCCGCACCATTCATTAGAAGATAGAAGTATTTACATACTTCTTTGTTGTTACTATTTAATTTTGTAAAATTTAGGCTAGGATTTAAATTTTATAAACGCTAGGCATACTTTGATTCATCTATATTTATATTTAATTATGTATTTAGTTAATTAAGTAAAAAATTATCTCAACAAAGCTATAAATACTATTTATAATCTTTCAATAGAGTCTTTCAATTGAGTTTTTTATTATATTTATATTATTTCAAGGAATTCGACATTATTAAGAGCGTTTATTATAAATAGAAGCATTTACCTGCTTGTTTGTTATTACTATTTAATTTGCATATGATTTTTTTTCTGTAGGATACATTGATTTATGACATTTATATGAGAAATATTAATAAAGTTTAAATTTGACCGTTTATGGTTTAATAATAAGAATCCTTGGATAGAAGTACGCGATTGTAATTAAAATTTCAATTAATTATTGCGAAATACTAACATTTCAGCAACTTGAAGAAAAAATAATGTTTTAGGAAAACATGAATTGTATTATATCTTTCGTAGCAATTTTAGCAAAATAAATGAGTAACAATTTTACAAAATTTTAATTTTTTTTCAATAAAACTCTGATAACTATACAAAAAAATGTGAAGATTAATATCATGAAGAAAATATCCTGAAAAACTTGGTATTGTGATATTTCTAAACGCAAATAAAAAATCAAGAACAAGATGTTGATTTGCTAGAGCATATTTTCATCAAATTTAGACAAATTTATATATATATATATATATATATATATATATATATATATAATATTCAAATGTGAGCTTAAATTCTTGCCTTAGCGCGCGACACATATGGTGAATGGATAATGTGGCCTTCATACGACCTTGCAATATCTATGAATGTTCCAAGCATTTTCTTTACTAGTTCCGGCTAGAAAGGGAATATATGTACACATGTATACATACTTTGAATATTTCACTAACAAAAAATAATATAGCATCATCAATTAAATATGTGTATCATAAACAAAAATAGCAAATTCACATAGAACTGACTCAACTAAGATAAGATGAGACTCTATAATAAATCGACAGAGTTTATAACACCTGGGTAAGTATTTGGCACTTGATTGGAGAAGTATGTGTATCATCATAGTATAAAAAGGTTAAAATCTTGTAATAATATACTGAAAAGACTGTGATGCTAAGTAAGAATAAATCAAGTCAAGGAAACGAATTTCTGGGAGCTACGGTAGAGTTTGTCTATAGTAAAAGCTAAAAAAACGCAGACTAAATATAAAAAGTAGTAAAATTTATATGTTTATGCGATAAACAAATATACAATGTGCCAAACAAAGTGTTAAATGTTTAGCCAGATACTGAAAATTGGCTGCTACATCAGGACTTCAATATGTTAACCAAACGAGACAATTTGCAACCAAACACAAAAAATTGTAGTTCCATCACAATAAATACCCCAAAACCTTTTGGCTAATAAAATTTAAAGAGGTTTAAAGGAATTCACCCACCAGATATCTAATACGTACAAAAACTCATCCCAATTACAATGATTTTTTATTTTTATATAGAAACTAAGCAATCTAATACTCTATTCTATCCTATCATATTATTAGAATAACACCAGTAGCTTCTACTCATTGACGATTATTTATTGTATTTGATGTTTACTAAACACAATTTATATCAACTTGCTAAGTTTTATATATAAAAACATATCAATACCCTTAGTCAATTATATCACTTTTTTTTAAGTGGAATACTGGCCACTTCTACAAATTGGCAAAAATTGTTATATTCGGTAGGTATACACTAAAAACACTATATATCAATTTATTAGTTGGTGACTTCTACTAATCATCATTTGTTTATTATATTTTTTTCACTAAATTTGCTAGATATCTAAAGACATTTCAATCTTCGCTAAAGATAATTTGTAAATAATATGGCAAAATAAAACAATGGTAGGAAGGATGCGGATCAGTTTCAGTATAGGTACCAAATGAAAAATAGATATTGTGGTCAGCATTTTAGTACTAAATTAGTCTTCACCGGATTAGACCAATGCCAAGAAAATTAGGTAACTGGATGCAACCAAATTAATTAATATGTTGACTTTCAGGGCTGATTGTCCTGAAATTTCAATTTGTTCAAGAGACTTTCCAGGATCAGGACCATTTATCATTTACCACCGTCTTTCTATTTGTGTTTGTGTACAAGAATAATGTAATATCACGATATCCGCCGTGGATAGAGTTCGGACAGGTTGTTGTCCTACTGGCGGATTCAAGAAGTGAAAGAAATAGCATTGGACGTGCGTCATACTCCGGCAATGTTTCGAATTCCGAACGGCCGATTTATGGAATTCGAAGCGGCCATATCTCGAATTTAGTGCACGTTCTGCATTTTTTTGTGGAAAAGCACACACACACGCCGATTAACGGAACAACGGAATAACGCAATCATTGGACGAGAGCGGAAGGATAAATGAATTAGCTAAACACTAAATAGTTTCGGAAATTTGGACAATGTCTTTGAGGAGGAAGTAGAATTGGTCTTTCTCTTCAGTTTCAGAGTTCTAATCCAATAGGTTTCCTTTTACATTTATCTTACATTCAAAAATGTTCACTAAAAACAATAAATGGTCCTGTTTGTGGTGTAAACAAAACACTATAACATCAACTCCCATCTCTCAGAAGGCGTTGTATATGTATTATATATTTGCGTAGGTAATGACTT
The DNA here is from genome assembly GCF_003426905.1 of Ctenocephalides felis. NCBI lineage: Eukaryota > Metazoa > Arthropoda > Insecta > Siphonaptera > Pulicidae > Ctenocephalides > Ctenocephalides felis. Next base: position 5,724,427 of record NW_020539724.1, on the reverse strand, counting down.
TCGGCAGTAAAAATGTCAATATTATTATGTGTAGTGATAATCGTGCAGTAAAAATGTCAATATTATTATGTGTAGTGATAATCGTGCCTGGATTGTCCATATTAGCCTTCACTTTAAAATAATTTCTGTCATTCAGAAGTACACCATTTGCACATGAGTCACCAAATGCGTGATATTCAAATGACTCACGAGGGTGGGACAAGAATGCAGAAACGGAGAGCCAAAAATAATAATGGAAAAAATATTTGAGACTAGGGCTGGTTAATTTATAATAAAAAATATAAAAATATTTGACCATTCGTAATGTTATATTCATATGTTGCAGCAATACCCACAAAAATCTATGGTCTACGATTATAAGTAAAGATCTGGTATAATACTGCTTGATACCGAGATGACCAAGGCTTTTCATAAGGTAGCCCAAGTTCTTTATCACTACTCCACGACGGATTCGGTTTATAAAATACTGATAAATACAAACTATATAGAAAAAGAAACTGAAATTTACTGGTGAGCACTGTTTTTGTCATACAAACTGCTTTTGTTGTGATTTGTATTGATGTGATGTTCCCTTCCTTATAGGCATTAAATAATATTTGAATAATTATTGTAAATATGCCAAATAAAATTTTGAAATTACAAGTATTTTTGTAATTCAATTTAATGGACTTAATTTAGCTGGTACGACCTTCGACAATTCACAAATATATTAAAATTGCTGATTTTAAGATATTTTATAGAGAAGGCCTCTGCGTTATATAGTTAGTCGAATAAAATCTTAAATTTAGTACTTATGTATGAAATTCAGCAACTAAATATTTTTTTAAATCTATTTGAATTTGAATAACTGCAACAGTAATTATTTTTACAAAACTTAGACTTAAGCAAACAGAAAAAAGTTGGTTTTGGTTTGATAAAATAATATTTATTTATTAATATGAATTTGTCAAAGTATTCATGATATGTCCATTATCATCTCATTGCCATAAGGAGTTCATCTTTACCGATTTTTTCCGAATCCGCCATTCTCACAAAAAACCGCTTCCCATGTAAAAAAACATTCGAATCAGTACACGAACTTGATACGTGCGAACAAATCAATAAACAAAGAAATTCTATAGAAATGACCACCAGAAAATGCCTTTCTTATCCACTATGAAGCTGCATATATTGAATACAAACAGCCTGATTAAACTTCGGCGCGGCAGCATTGTGCTCCTCGTCGTTTTTTTCTATGTGTTTATATCGACGAAAATTTCACGCGCGAATTTTTAATGGAATGAAAATGTGTGGGTAAGGAACCAACTCGTATTCAATTTTGATATGCACAAACAATTTCACAAACACACCTTCATAACGCGTTATATCTCATATACGGAGAGAAAGAAAAAATCGCTGGGTAGGAGATCTCTTCGCCGGCCGCGGTACTGAGATTCCCAATTTTTTTCAGGTTAATCGAATAAAAATCAACTTAAATTTAGGACTGAAATACCATGGTAATTTCGAGAACTAAGAAAAATATTAAAGTAATAATAAATAAGATCAATTCCTAACTATTAAGTCTCATTTGAAGCCACCGTTCCAACTGGAATCTGACTCGAATCCAATCTGAAGCATATAACTAAATTTTATTAATAAATTTTAATACTGGAGCTTAACATATTTTTTTTTTGATAAAATTGTTTATGATATGTTAAATATTAAATATTTTACCAAATAAAACAAGTAAAATTTATCACAAAACATCTATCTATTTCCATCTATAGACTTCTTGATTTTTACTATTTCATAGTAAGTAAAAAGTATGATAAGAGCATGCTTTTCCAAGTATAATTTTGATGGAATATATATTGTTAGTTGTAATCCTGAAATTATTTATGCATTCTTTATCCACTATTAAATTAATTGAAAATGAATTAAGTAGGTTCCAATTGGAACGTATTCCAAATAGGTCAACAAATCAAAAATATTGAATAGTGCATTCCGGTTGTTAATACTTTATGCACACTAAATTGATAAGTGAATAATTAAATATATCTATAATCTATATTAATTTGGCTTAAGTTATTTCAAGTATATCATAGTAATTAATTTTAAAAAGTGAACAACAAATTCAATGCAAACTTATCCTTTATTACAACAAAATGTGAGCACATGATCCTTATAATTGAAATAATTTTAATTTACAAAATTTTCCAGTTTTTTCTTCACAAAGTTGATAAATGAATTATTAAATATATCTATAATGTATAATAATTTGGCTGAAATTAATTCAGATTTAACTTAATAGTTGATCTTAGAAAGTAAATAACTAATTTCAACACAAACTTATCTTCTGTTACAACAAAATAAGAGCTCACAATCCTTAAAATTGAAATAATTTTAATATACAGAATTTTTGTTTTTTTTTCATTTTCCTCAGATTAAGAATAATGTGAAATTATATTTTCCATATTTATTTACGTGGATTTTCCGTAAACAAGTACTTTATAATGCTCTGTAGGTAGAAATCTCTACAGGATTATAATAACTTAATATAAATATATCGAGTATTTCATATTTTGCTTCCAAGATATTTCATACTTGAAAGCACTTAAAAGCTTATTGTTTTGCATATTCCAATATCGATTTTCCTGTTTCAGAGGAATAGCAATTATGAAGAAAATTCCTATATAAATACAAAATATTTCTATTTTTTTTACCTTAATGTATTTGTATAAATGTTTTATATTTTCCAAATTCGTATAAACAAAGAATATCTAAGTGTATTAAAATATTATAAAGAGAACTGTAATTAAAAATATTTAATATTTATGTGTGATATAATTAGGAATGAAAAAGTGGTGTGAAATGTTCGTTAACAAGCCTCCGCATTTTTTTGCAAGACATTTGGAAGTATTTTCGTCAAAAGTTTGCTAAGAACTTGGCATTTTTCATATGATTTTCAAATAATTAAAAATAAAAATTAAATAGTAGAATAAAAACACACAAATTTTGAAAAGAACTGTGAATATGAAATTTGTGCTCATCAAGATATTCATTTAGCATATAAAGCCAAACGAATATAATCTTTATAAATTCTGCTGAGGTGTATATGAAAAATTTAAAATTGCTAAAAAAGCTCTAAAAATCTGAATTTTTAATAATGAATTATTCATAATATGTGAAATCGTTTATAAGTATATAATTGATTTCAACAGTAACATCAGAATCACCAATGGGAAATTAAATAAGAAAAATTAATTTGGTGAAAGATAGTCCAAATTTTCATACTTGCCGTTTTTTCAAACGTGGCGGCATGTTCAAACTTTATTAATCCATCTTCATCTAACTGATGTGTAAAATATATATTCTCATTACTTCAAAATAAAGAAACAAGTGTTAACTTTGTAACATAATCACATATTTTATTGTTTTTATGTGGAATGTGTAATAACACATATTTTCTTCAGAAAATTGCAAAACAGTATAAGCATAAGCATAAAAAACAGAAACATCAGTATCTTAAATGAGATCTCTCATTACATTCCATTTATTGAGTTAAGTCAATAAAATAATATATTTATTGGGAAAGTACATTCAAAATTTTTATTCTTAAGAAATGTGAATATGTGGAAATTCTCATTATATCAAAATAAAAAAATAGTGTTAACTTTATACCATAGTTAAGATTTTCAGAGTTTTGTGTAGTATATCTAAATCATTTTTTCCCATTTTCTTCAGAAAACTGGAAAATTGTGAGCAAACCTGGAAATTTCTATGCTAATTAGATATTAAGTGTAATTTTTTAAAAAAAATTTCTAAATGAGTGATTTGGGAATCACTGTCCGTACGTACACACTACATTCACAAAGTAAATGATCTTTGATGGTAGCTGTGTTTGAACACGAACTTTAGTACATCGCAAACTAGCGAGAATAACGCATCTTGCATAGAACCGTACATAGTTTCTGCGGACAGGGCTGTGCCGATGTAATAAACACATAATTAAATAAAAATATTATTTTAAATCCCATTAACCACAGTGCTCAAAACAGGTGATACATCTAAACTCAACCACCTAAACCTAATTTGTCATATCTCTACAATTTAGTTTTACTAAAATTCGTGTAATCAATAAAAAAAATCCAAAAGTGCCTATTACCCGGAAATAAGTTCTATTAACTGTGTAGTAAAAATTTGTAAGTGATAATTTGTGCTGATCGGTGCGTAAAGCTTTACCAAAATAATTAGGTCAGAAAACTATTTTATAATTCATTAAGCATTAACGCTCCAATTAGATTTTATGATTTCTCACATGAGAACAGTAAGTTGAAAAATTTATTTTAAAATTTACGTAGCGGAAATTATGGATAGGTTTAATTTTAATTTACTTAGATTTGATATAGATCTCTATCTATATCTTCTTGATCTAAATCCAATTGCTATACTCAAGCTATATCATAAAAATCTAATAAACAGCAATTATACACAAATTTTCTTAAATTATATTTAATCCACAACTAATATTTTTTTTGGTTATAAATTATTTAAATCATCTAAACTACATGAAATAGAAAAAAAGAGTTCGGCAACATTTATATGTAATTTTCTTCGTAAGTTAGTACTGTTACTTCGTAAAATAATATATCCCTAAATATATTAATATATCAGAATTTGATTTTGATATAAATTAGTATTAAAATATCCATTAAAATTTCTAATCAATATGAATATTTTATAGAAAAGTCAAAAGTACATAGATAAAAACTATTATACATCTACTAATTAGCCAAATCGTTATAAAAGCTTTAAAGCTATTTAATTTTATAATTTTAACATAGGTCGTAAAAGAAAATAAGTTATTTGTTTAAAGTAACTAATAAAAAATAAAAAAATAACGACAAAAAATCAACAAAGAAGCTGTAAAATTGCACAAAAATTGATATTCAGCACATTGCCAAAACGACGACGTACGTTCCAAAATGTTTAAAAAAAACTCCGGTAATCTGCTAATATATTCAATTAATAAACACATTGATTTATTTTTGTAACATATAAATATTTATATATTTTCGATATTATTCATGAATCAAATATCCCCGAACCGTTTTAAAGTTAAATGAAACACAGATAATTTGTGCAAAAATATATATGAAAATAACATTTTGTATATATACTAATACTCTTTGTAACACGTACTAATTAAATAAATACAAATATAATCAAGAGCCTAAAGACATATACATGCAGTAAAAATAGTAAATGGATATTTAATCACAAACATATGAAGATAAAGAAATAAAACAGCTTTATTTTAATATTGAGAAAGAAAATTTGTTGATCATATGTTGATCCAATATTACTTGTAGTAGAGTGAAATTCAAACTTTTCAAAACAATTAGTATATTTTTTTTAAATATCTCACACTACTGGTACAGGTCAGTGGATTCTTATAAGAACTAATATAATGTTTTACTGGATTCTTTCTTTGCTTAATTTGTCACAGTATTAAATCAACATTTTTTTCAATGAGATTATACAAATGTATAATTTTAATTTCGTGATTTGAAACAAAATTAACAAAATTTCGGTCCGGGAAACAAATGTAAGAGTGTGTAGGCGTTTGCGCAACCCCGTACTGGTTTCGTTCATAAAGCAAGGAATGTCTAATAACTATTAATAAGACAATTATAGTTCAAAATAATCAGAAGTAAAATCTATTGGTTTGTGTACTAATAATAAATATTGATTAGGCCCTGTCTTCTGCGAAAAACCCCTATTAGATAATATAAAATAAGAAGATCTTTGAACATTTTCCAGAGCCATACGAGTATATAATCATAGTTCCAAATGATGACAAATTCTAGAATAATAGAACACATCAAAACACATTCAATGAATTTGTTTCGGTATAAATCAATATTTCTTTAAATGAAGTTGTCAAGAAGTTAACTGTATCAAAGAATCAAATTATTTTCGCAATTTGAAGCAAAGAGTTCGAAATTTCGGTACCCGCAATAAAAGTAGGAGTATCTGGGGGCGTTTGTACAACCCCGTCCAGGTTTCGCTTATAAGGGCAAGGATTTTAAGATTTAAAATTTAATAGGACAATTATAATTCAATGTATTTAAATAGAGAATCAAACAAAAAATCTTGTGAAAAAGCCCATGTTTTATTCCACAATTATGAAATCCTAGTTCTAAAATCTAGTGGTAAATTCCAGAATGATGGCACACAATTGATCTAATAGGTTTGTTTCGATAACTTAGAGTAATAAAATTAATTTATGATTTTGTTTTTGCGATTTGATGTGAAAAGTTCGGAAATTTTCGTTTCCCGCAACAGGTGTGCAGGTGGACCACGATGTCCAGGTATTTGTGCAGCCCCGTCCGCGTACCGTTTATAACGGCAAGGAATGTCTAATAACATTTAATGCGAAGACAATATATCTACACATGTATGTAGGTATCGCATTGAGTACTCATGCTCGTATCATGTCAAAACTCGTTCTCAAAGACAATCGGTTCTGCTTCTAGAAATAACTCAATCAAATCAAATCAAACTTACCGAGAACAACATATCATTAAAAAAATGTGCTAAAATTAATAATAATTGATTATGCTAAACCAAGTGCACAAGTGCCAAGGGGAAGGAATTTTGAAGATATGTTAATGAAATCAATCTTTAATTCAATAGTGACGTATGTGTTTGAGAACGCGATCATAGGATTTATTATGACAAACAAATAAGTCATCATAAATTTAATTAGCAAGTGCACTACAGTTGTAAAAGAATTTACATTCATGCAGTATTTTTTATAATTATCTATCTAAAAATAGCAAGTGTATTACTGTGATTTTTAACTTTAAAGTTATTCAAAGAAGATTGTTATTACCTATCTAGTTCAATTATAAATATAATCCTGAACCGCCATAAGATTTTTTAATAATAATTACTTTAATAATAATAATTATAATAAGTTTTTTTTATTTTACTTACTTAATTTATTTTTTGTTCTAAATCATAATAATATTATATTACAAAAAAGTTAGTGCAATTCTATAATTTATATAAATGCAAAATATGCCAGCGTTACAAAGAGATAATTTGTATTTGTCAAAATAGTTATTTTTTAAAAATAATTAGTAAATTAAATAATGTACCTTCTGAGTACAAAAATAATATACGTTAATACATGATAGTTTTTTAATTAATTAAATTTTAAATATTTTAGTTCTAAACCATCACTATTATAATAGAAAAGCTAATATTAAACCAAGTCAAAATAAATATTAAAAA